>NW_025757315.1:0-5684 GCF_021184085.1 Oncorhynchus gorbuscha
CCGTGCGCAGATCATGATATTCCTCCGGCACTCCTGTCAAATCGCCAGGTTCCTCCTGAGAAGTGGGGACAGAAGAAATGGGAGGGATGGCAGACATTAAACACTTCACATGACAAGAAACGTTCCAGGATAGGATAGAATTACTAGACCAATTAATAGAAGGATTATGACATACTCAGCCAGGGATGACCCAAAACAACAGGTGTAAAAGGTGAACGAAAAATCAAAAAAGAAATAGTCTCACTGTGGTTACCAGATACTGTGAGGGTTAAAGGTAGTGTCTCAAATCTGATACTGGGAAGATGACTACCATCTAAGGCGAACATGGGCGTAGGCTTGTCTAACTGTCTGAAAGGAATGTCATGTTTCCGAGCCCATGCTTCGTCCCATGAAACAACCCTCAGCCCCAGAGTCTATCAAGGCACTGCATGTAGCACCCGAACCGGTCCAGCGTAGATGGACCGACATAGTAGTACAGGATCTAGATGGAGAGACCTGAGTAGTAGCGCCACCAGTAGCCTCCTTACTGATGAGCTCTGGCTTTCTTTTACTGACATGAATTGACAAAATGTCCATCAAATCAAGAATAGAGGCACAGACAGGCAGGCGGCACAGGATCCTCCGTCTCTCTCTCCTAGTCGGAGATGGTCACCTCCCAGCTGCATGGGCTCTTCAGTCTCTGTTTCTTTCAGGGAGGCAGGTGAGGGAGATGGTTGCGATGCAGGGAAAATGTAATCGCGCTTGACGCCGGCTCTCTTCCACGCAGCTTGGTGGACGGGCGATCTACCCGGCCGTTTCATGCGGATGGCGAGCAATCAAAGGAGTCCACAATGGAAGGAACTCTCCCGAGAGAATTCATTTTTAACCACTGCGTGAGTCCCTCCAGAACGAGCGAGCAGCGCCGGCTCGTTCCAGTCACTAGAGGCAGCAAGAGTGCGAAACTCTATAGAGTAATCCGTTATGGATCGATCACCTGGCATAGGGAAGCCAGGGCCCTAGAAGCCTCCCTACCAAAAACTGAACGGTCAAAAACCCGAATCATCTCCTCTTAAAGTTCTGGTAATTGTTTGAACAATCAGCCCTTGCCTCCCAGATAGCTGTGCCCCACTCGAGCCCGGCCAGTAAGGAGTGAAATGACGCAAGCAACCCGAGCTCTCTCTAGAGTATGTGTTGGGTTGAGAGAGAACACAATATCACACTGGGTGAGAAAGGAGCGGCACTCAGTGGGCTGCCCGGAGTAGCAAGGTGGGTTATTAACCCTAGGTTCGGAGGACGGCAGACCAGGAAGTAACAGGTGGCTCGAGACGACGACTCTGGAACTGTCCAGAGAGGTCTGAACCTGGAGCGGCCAGGTTCTTCCATGGCATGACGAGCAGCAGACAATTCCTGCTCGTGTCTGCCGAGCATGGCTCCTTGGATCTCGACGGCAGTGTTACGAGCGTCTGTAGTCGCTGGGTCCATTCCTTGGTCGGATCCTTCTGTTATGCAGGTGAATGAGGACCCAAAAGCGACTTGGCGAAAACAGAGTCTTTAATCCAGTTTAAGGAAATAGCAATACTCCTAGACAAATCGGAGCGGTAAATAAAGCATAAGAAACAATTTCACTCGTAATCACGAGAACTGACTGGAGACTCGATAACGAACTGCAGGTTGCCTCGGGAAGGCTCTTGACCGTAGCAGACTCAGACACCTGCTCACCACGCAGCATCTGAGGGAAACACGACACGACAGGGCGATACAAAGACACAGCACGGTGAACAGTATACAAGGATCCGACAGGACAGAAACGGAAAACAAGGGGAGAAATAGGGACTCTAATCAGGGGAAAAGATAGGGAACAGGTGTGGGAAGACTAAATGATTGATTAGGGGAATAGGAACAGCTGGGAGCAGGAACGGAACGATAGAGAGAAGAGAGAGAGAGAGGGAGAGAGAAAAGGGGAACGAACCTAAAAAACCAGCAGGGGGAAAACGAACAGAAGGAAAAGCAAAATGACAAGACAATATAAGACAAAACATGACATGATCAGATTGATATGAACATGCATAACCTTGCATAAATCCACATGGCATTACACTACATACGAGTGACATAGAATAGAATAGAATAGAAAAACATAATCTGTCTTTGCCTTCACACAATACAAAATGACATAAAAACATGAAAACAACATCAGCATAACATAAGCTGCCTGTTATAAGGTTGTCTTTGCCTGACCAACTTTACCTATGCTTTGTAAATGTTACTGCATCTTCACATAGTATGTGTGCATTTATCATGTAAGAACAGGCTGGTATTAATTTGTACACACAGTAGCAAATAGTTTTGCAATGAAAAGTGTGTTGCATTTTTGGTTTCTAGTGAACAAGTAACTCGTAACTCTCTACTCTGAAGTACCACATCCACATCCCATTGCCTTGTTGAGCATCACAGTTGTTTGCTGGGAACTTGAGCCCTTCCACTGTTCCTGCTCATATTTTTGGCTGCTGATGTAATTGTATCGCATGAGAAATTGTATTTATAATACTCAACATGGCAGCCAAGACTATTGGCACCATATGGTGTTGATTTCATTCCAGTTTAGGAAGTACAGAAAAATATTGCGGGGCTATTTGTCTTAAGATGAATGATGAACATGTCATCAGGGATGCCATATGTTTACAATATATCTTCTGATCACTGGCCAAGAGCCAACCAAAAGATAATTGCCTCTTGTAGAAAGTGAATTACTCTGAACATTTTTCAGTTTAAAGTGCGGTGGAACATTGTTGGTTGCAGTGGAGCAGTATATTTTCTAGACTCCCCATCTCATTGAGGCTGCCATTGCTCTACCCTCAAGACTGAGGCTACCCTAATACCATAGTTGTACAGGGTTGTGCCAAAGGCTGGGCCAAGACTGTGGAGTCCTGTGAGTGACTGTTCACATCCAGATGGTAGTGGTGAACGGTTGTGGAGTATTTACTTTAGGAAGCCGCATCGCTCGGACTTGTACCTTGAAACATCATATCAGCCTGTGTCTAGAGAGTCAGAGGTGCAGTACTACTGTATACCAAGATTAGCACACACACACACACACACACACACACACACACACACACACACACACACACACACACACACACACTAACACAAGCTGTACACACACACACACCACACACACACACGCACAAACTACACAAACACACACACAGTCGAACAATAAATATCCACCCCACTGACCCATGAACTCTTAAAAGTTATGCAGCCAGGTACATCCACTTTTGGGGCGGCAGCGTAGCCTAGTGGTTAGAGCTTTGGACAAGTAACCGGAAGGTTGCGAGTTCAAACCCCCGAGCTGACAAGGTACAAATTTGTCGTTCTGCCCCTGAACCCACTGTTCCCAGGCTGTCATTGAAAATAAGAATAACTGACTTGCCTGGTTAAATAAAGGTAAAATAATTATTGGCACCCTTGAAAAAAGATATACAGCAAATAATACTTTATAAAAGAAATAATACAAATACTGAGCTATATTGCATTTAACAAGTAATATATTTTTTTTAATGTAGGGTCAAATGATTTGGACCCATGTTTTCATTACTCTAGCACCCTTCCCTTGCAAGGATAATGACATGGAGACCTTTTCTGACATGTTTTGTGAGATTTGAGAGCACATTGGGAGGGACCTTAAGACATTCTTCCATACAGAATCTTTCCAGATCTTTGATATCCTTTGTTTGCGCCTATGGACTGCTCCTCCTCAATTCAAACCACAGGTTTTCAATGGGGTTCAAGTCCGGAGACCCATGGCCATTGCAAAATGTAGAATATTTGGTCAATTAACCATTTCTTTGAGGATTTTGATGTGTGCTTGGGGTAATTTTCTTGCTGAAAGATCCACTTGCGGACAAGTTAGCCAGGTTTCTTGCTAAAATGTCTTGGTACTGGATAAAGTTAATGACGGCGTTGACCTTAACAATGGCCACAGGACCAGTGGAAGCAAAATAGCCCCATGCGTCATCATGAGGTACTTTTCTACATATGCTTCTCTTTTCAAGGCCAAACACACTACTGACTATAAACAACTTCAGCTATAATTTGTATAAATAGAGGCTGGCACGTCAATAAATGTGATTTGCAGAAAACATTTGATTAATGATCAATGTATATAGCGGGCATTTGGTGAATCATTTAAATGCGATGAGCTTCAAGTCATTATAGCAGAAATCCTTGTCAATATATAGAACTCTTCTGTGAACTCTTGACCCTTGGCTGTGTAACTGCACACCAAGTAATAGTAGTAGTTGTAGCAAAGTATTTAAGTGTCTTTCAGAGAAGTTGGGATAAGAAGAAGATTAATTTCCATAAAATGCAAGGAAAAAATATCAAATATTTTTCATATTCTGCTGATACTACTACTACGACTACGACTACTACTACCACTACTACGACTACTACTAATAGTACTACCCTACTACTACTACTACTACTACTACTACTACTACTACTACTACTACTACTACTAGCATACTACAACTACTACCATACTACTACTACTACGACTACTACTACTACTACTGCTACCATCATACTACCACTACTACTGCTACCCTACCACTACTAAGACAAGCAAACAACTACTACTAGCACACTACTGATACTGCTACTACTACTACTACTGCTACTACTAGGATACTGCTTGTACTGCTACTGGTACTACTACAACCCTACTACTACTACCATACTATTACCCTACTACTACTTCTACTACACTACTACTACTACTACTACTAACATACCTACTCCACCTACTACTAGCATACTACTACGACTAAGGCCATGACGATGACAACTGCTACAACTACTACTACTTCTTCTACTACTAGCATACTACTAATACGACTACTATGACTACGACTATGGTGACGACAATGACTACTACTACTACTACTACTACTACTAGCATACTACTTCTACTACTACTGCATATGTTACTACTACTACCACTACTGTGAACACTACTGCTAACCTACTACTACTACTACTACTGCTGCTGCTAAGACTACAATAACCACTACTAATACTACTACAGCTACTAATATTACGACGACAACTACTAAAATAATACTACTATGACTATGAATACTACTACTGCTACTACTACTACTACTATGACTATGACTAAAATTACTAGCATACTACCACTACTACTACTGCTACTACTACTACTGCTACTACTACTACTAATACTAATACTACTACTACTATTACTACAACTACTCCTACGAAAACTACAACTTATATGATTACTTATATGTCTACTTATACCATTACTGCTACTACAATTACCACTACTGCTACTACAACTACAATGCAACTACTTCTAAAATGTCTACTACTACTACTATTACCACTACTACTACTGCTAGCCTACTACTACTACTATTACTACTCCTACTCCTACTAGCATACTACTACTATGACTACAACTATGACGACAACTACTACTACTACTACTACTTGTAAACTACTACTACGACTAATACTAGCATACAACTACTACTACTGCTAATGTTACTACTAATACTAATACTACTATACCTACTACTACTAACATACTACTTCTACTACTGCTGCTACTACTAGCACACTAACACTACAATGACTAATATGAATATGACTATTGCTACTACTAATATACTACT
>NW_025757316.1:0-5684 GCF_021184085.1 Oncorhynchus gorbuscha
AACGAGACATGGTGTGATGAAGGAAACATACAGGAACTCAAATCCTTCTGTTCACCTGATTTAGAATTCCTCACAATCAAATGTAGACCGCATTATCTTCCAAGAGAATTCTCTTCGATTATAATCACAGCCGTATATATCCCCCCCCAAGCAGACACATCGATGGCTCTGAACGAACTTTATTTAACTTTATTTAACTTAACTTAAATCCACTCGTAGTAACGAGGACAGACTGGAGACTCGACCATTGACTGCAGGTTGCTTCGGGAAGGCACCGACCGTAGCAGACAAAGACACCCGCTCACACGCAGCATCTGAAGGAGACAAGACACGACAGGGCGGGACAAGGACACAGCACAGCTTAACATCATACAAGGGATCCGACAAGGACAGAAGCGGAAAACAAGGGAGAAATAGGGACTCTAATCAGAGGGCAAAATAGGGGACAGGTGTGAAAAGACTAAATGAGTGAGTTAGGAGAATGAGGAACAGCTGGGAGCAGGAACGGAACGATAGAGAGAAGAGAGAGGGAGGGGAGAGAGAGGGAAGGAAAAGAGAACTGAACCTAATAAGACCAGCAGGGAAATGAACAGAAGGAAAGCACAAGGACAAGACAATATATGACAAAACATGACAGTACCCCCCCACTGGACCGAGCGCTCCCTGGCGCACTCGAGGAGGAATCCTGGCGGCAACGGAGGAAATCATCAATCAGCGAACGGTCCAGCACGTCCCGAGATGGAACCCAAATCCTCTCCTCAGGACCGTAACCTCCCAATCCACTAAGTACTGGTGACCACGCCCCCGAGAACGCATGTCCATGATCCTACGTACCTTGTAATAGGTGCCTCGACAAGGACGGGGGGGGAGACGAACGGGGGCGAAGAAAAGGCTTGACACAGGAGACATGGAAGACAGGATGGACGCACGAAGATGTCGCTGAAGAAGTAGCTCCACAGCGACAGGATTGACGACCTGGCAGACACAGAACGGACCAATGAACCGCTGGAGTCAACTTACGAGAAGCGGTCGTAAGGGGAAGGTTATGAGTGGAAAGCCACACTCTCTGGCCGCGACAACACCTAGGGACTCTTAATCCTTACGTTGTCAGCAGCTCACAGTCTGCGCCCTGTAACGGCAAAGTGCAGACCTCACCCTCCTCCAGGTGCGCTCACAACGTGGGACAAACGCCTGAGCGGAGGGAACGCTGGACTCAGTGAGCTGGGACGAGAACAGAGGAGGCTGGTAACCCAGACTACTCTGAAACGGAGATAGCCCGGCAGCAGACGAAGGAAGCGAGCCAGAGCGTATTCTGCCTAGGGAGCTTGTTATGCCCAAGACGCAGGGTTTCCAAAAGAAAAGCTGCGTAGTATGACCAATCGTCTGATTGGCCCTTTCTGCTTGACCGTTAGACTGGGGATGAAACAGAAGAGAGACTGACTTGAAGCACCAATCAAACGACAGAACTCCTCCAAAACTGTGACGTGAATTGGACCTCTGTCTGAAACGGCGTCTAACGGAGGCCATGAATTCTGAACACATTCTCAATGATGATTTGTGCCGTCTCCTTAGCGGAAGGAAGCTTAGCGAGGGGAATGAAATGTTCCTTAGAGAACCTATCGACAACCGTAAGAATCACAGTCTTCCCCGCAGACGAAGGCAGACCGGTAATGAAGTCTAAGGCGATGAGACCATGGTCGAGAAGGAATGGGAAGCGGTCTGAGACGACTGGCAGGAGGAGAGTTACCTGACTTAGTCTGCACGCAGTCCGAACAAGCAGCCACGAAACGCGTGTCACGCTCCTGAGTAGGCCACCAAACCGCTGGCGAATAGAAGCAAGTGTACTCGAACGCCGGGATGGCCAGCTAACTTGGCAGAGTGAGCCCACTGAAGAACAGCCAGACGAGTAGAAACAGGAACGAAAAGAAGGTTACTAGGACAAGCGGCGACGCAGTGTGAGTGAGTGCTTGCTTAACCTGTCTCTCAATTCCCCAGACAGTCAACCCGACAACACCCATAAGGAAGAATCCCTCGGGATCGGTAGAAGCCACAGAAGAACTAAAGAGATGGGATAAGGCATCAGGCTTGGTGTTCTTATTACCCGGGCGATAAGAAATCACAAACTCAAACGAGCGAAAAACAACGCCCAACGAGCTTGACGTGCATTAAGTCGTTTGGCAGAACGGATGTACTCAAGTGTTCTTATGGTCAGTCCAAACGACAAAAGGAATGGTCGCCTTCTCCAACCACTGTCGCCATTCGCCTAGGCTGCGGATGGCGAGCAGTTCGCGGTTACCCACATCATAGTTGCGTTCCGATGGCTAGCGATGAGAAAATAAGCGCAAGGATGGACCTTATCGTCAGACTGGAAGCGCTGGGATAGAATGGCTCCCACGCCCACCTCCCTGAAGCTGGCCAACCTCGACAATGAATTGTTTAGTGACGCCAGAGTAACGAGGATAGAGCGGACGTAAAACGCTTCTGAGGAGATCAAAAGCTCCCTGGGCGGAACCGGACCACTTAAAGCACGTCTTGACAGAAGTAAGAGCTGTGAGAGGGGCAGCAACTTGACCGAAATTACGAATGAAACGCCGATAGAAATTACGAAACCCAGAAAGCGCTGCAACTCGACACGTGACCTTGGAACGGGCCAATCACTGACAGCCTGACCTTAGCGGGATCCATCTGAATGCCTTCAGCGGAAATAACAGAACCGAGAAAATGACAGAGGAGACATGAAAGGCGCACTTCTCAGCCTTCACGTAGAGACAATCTGTGCTCAAAAGGCGTTGGAGTACACGTCGAACGTGCTGAACATGAATCTCGGAAAGACGGTGAAAAAATCAGGATATCGTCAAGGTAGACAAAACAAAGATGTTCAGCATGTCTCTCAGTACATCATTAACTAATGCCTGAAAACAGCTGGAGCATTAGCGACCAAACGGCAGAACCCGGTAACTAAAAATGCCCTAACGGAGTGTTAAATGCTTTTTCCACTCGTCCTCCTCTGATGCGCACGAGATGGTAAGCATTACGTTATCCAACTAGTAAGAACCTGCTCCCTGTAGAATCTCGCGCTGACGACATAAGGGGAAGTGTGGATAACGATTCTAACCGTTATGTCATTCAGCCCTCGATATCCACGCAGGGGCGCAGAGTACCGTCCTTCTTCTTAACAAAAAAAACCCTGCCCGGCAGGAGAGGAAGAAGGCACTACGGTGTCGGCGTCAAGAGAAACAGACAAATAATCCTCGAGAGGTGCCTTACGTTCGGGTTACAGAGAGTATATTCACCCCCGAGGTGAGTGGTCCCCGGAAGGAGATCAATACTACAATCATACGACCGGTGAGGAGGAAGGGAGTTGGTCAACTAATTGGAAGATCGTGCGAGATCATGATATTCTCCGGCACTCTGTCAAATCACCAGGTTCCTCCTGAGAAGAGGGGACAGAAGAAACAGGAGGGATAGCAGACATTAAACACTTCACATGACAAGAAACGTTCCAGGATAGGATAGAATTACTAGACCAATTAATAGAAGGATTATGACATACTAGCCAGGGATGACCCAAAACAACAGGTGTAAAAGGTGAACGAAAAATCAAAAAGGAAATAGTCTCACTGTGGTTACCAGATACTGTGAGGGTTAAAGGTAGTGTCTCATATCTGATACTGGGGAGAAGACTACCATCTAAGGCGAACATGGGCGTGGGCTTCCCTAACTGTCTGAGAGGAATGTCATGTTTCCGAGCCCATGCTTCGTCCATAAAACAACCCTCAGCCCCAGAGTCTATCAAGGCACTGCATGAAGCAGCCGAACCGGTCCAGCGTAGATGGACCGACATAGTAGTACAGGATCTTGATGGAGAGACCTGAGTAGTAGCGCTCACCAGTAGCCCTCCGCTTACTGATGAGCTCTGGCTTTTACTGGACATGAATTGACAAAATGTCCAGCAAAACCGCAATAGAGGCACAGGCGGTTGGTGATCCTCCGTTCCCTCTCCTTAGTCGAGATGCGAATACCTCCCAGCTGCATGGGCTCAGTCTCTGAGCCGGAGGGAGGAGATGGTTGCGATGCGGAGAGGGGGAACACCGTTAACGCGAGCTCTCTTCCACGAGCTCGGTGACGAAGATCTACCCGTCGTTCTATGCGGATGGCGAGTGCAATCAAAGAGTCCACACTGGAAGGAACCTCCCGGGAGAGAATCTCATCCTTAACCTCAGCGTGGAGTCCCTCCAGAAAACGAGCGAGCAGCGCCGGCTCGTTCCAGTCACTAGAGGCAGCAAGAGTGCGAAACTCTATAGAGTAATCCGTTATGGATCGATCACCTTGACATAGGGAAGCCAGGGCCCTAGAAGCCTCCCTACCAAAAACTGAACGATCAAAAACCCGTATCATCTCCTCTTTAAAGTTCAGGTAATTGTTAGAACAATCAGCCCTTGCCTCCCAGATAGCTGTGCCCCACTCTCGAGCCCGGCCAGTAAGGAGTGAAATGACGTAAGCAATCCGAGCTCTCTCTCTTGAGTATGTGTTGGGTTGGAGAGAGAACACAATATCACACTGGGTGAGAAAGGAGCGGCACTCAGTGGGCTGCCCGGAGTAACAAGGTGGGTTATTAACCCTAGGTTCCGGAGACTCGGCAGACCAGGAAGTAGCTGGTGGCACGAGACGAAGACTCTGAAACTGTCCTGAGAGGTCGGAAACCTGAGCGGCCAGGGTCTCAACGGCATGACGAGCAGCAGACAATTCCTGCTCGTGTCTGCCGAGCATAGCTCCTGGATCTCGACGGCAGTGTTACGAGAATCCGTAGTCGCTGGGTCCATTCTTGGTCGGATCCTTCTGTTATGCAGGTGAATGAGGACCCAAAAGCGACTTAGCGAAAACAGAGTCTTTATTCCAGTAAATGGCAAAAGTAATAATCCTGGAAAACTCAAGAAGAAAACAAAACAGGAAAAAACTTAAATCCACTCGTAGTAACGAGGACAGACTGGAGACTCGACCATTGACTGCAGGTTGCTTCGGGAAGGCACCGACCGTAGCAGACTAAGACACCTGCTCACACGCAGCATCTGAAGGAGACAAGACACGACAGGGCGAGACAAGGACACAGCACAGCGAACATCATACAAGGATCCGACAAGGACAGAAGCGGAAAACAAGGGGAGAAATAGGGACTCTAATCAGAGGGCAAAATAGGGGACAGGTGTGAAAAGACTAAATGAGTGAGTTAGGAGAATGAGGAACAGCTGGGAGCAGGAACGGAACGATAGAGAGAAGAGAGAGAGGGAGGGGGAGAGAGAGGGATAGAAAAAGGGAACGAACCTAATAAGACCAGCAGGGGAAACGAACAGAAGGGAAAGCACAAGGACAAGACAATATATGACAAAACATGACAGTAGCGGTCTTCTGGTCAGACTCCGAACAAGGGCACATCGCGCACCACTCCCCAGCATTCTTCTTGCCAATGTCCAGTCTCTTGACAAACAAGGTTGACGAAATCGGAGCAAGGGTAGCATTCCAGAGGGACATCAGAGACTGCAACGTTCTCTGCTTCACGGAAACATGGCTTACTGGGAAGACGCTATCCGATGCGGTGCAGCCAACGGGTTTCTCCACGCATCGTGCCGACAGAAACAAACATCTTTCTGGTAAGAAGAGTGGCGGGGGCATATGCCTCATGACTA
>NW_025757317.1:0-5683 GCF_021184085.1 Oncorhynchus gorbuscha
TGTAGACTAATGATGTTATCAATATGCAGTACTGTAGTAGACTAATGATGTTATCAATATGCAGTACTGTAGTGTAGACTAATGATGTTATCAATATGCAGTACTGTAGTGTAGACTAATGATGTTATCAATATGCAGTACTGTAGTGTAGACTAATGATGTTATCAATATGCAGTACTGTAGTGTAGACTAATGATGTTATCAATATGCAGTACTGTAGTGTAGACTAATGATGTTATCAATATGCACTACTGTAGTGTAGACTAATGATGTTATCAAGATGCAGTACTGTAGTGTAGACTAATGATGTTATCAATATGCAGAACTGTAGTGTAGACTAATGATGTTATCAATATGCAGAACTGTAGTGTAGACTAATGATGTTATCAATATGCAGTACTGTAGTGTAGGCTACCTGATCCTTTCTCCCCAAGCAGCTGGAGCTTTCTATCCACTGCCACTTTGCTGGGAAATACATTTCTTTATTCGTGGTGCATCCAAGCTTTAAACTGCCTTAGATGAGGAAATTGAGACATATTTACGTGGGGAAAGTTAAGAGTATAACATGACGACAGCACCAATGATACTGCTTGGTGGTGCTAAGCAAGTATTACCTGGAATGCACTGACAATAATCCATTCATAGTTTTTGAAACACCATAAAGAGATTTAACCCAGCAGGAGTGTTGCAGTAGAATGTGTTTACTTATCACTCCGGTGGTTTTGTTGTTTATCCAACAGATTTCCGTTACTTCCATTAGTGTTTTGGAGACAAATACCAATACATTGGCCTTCTCTGACCTCGGTGTTTCAAATTATATCTATCGACAGAAGAAAAAAAAACAAGACACCCAGCATTAGCCATCTAACCGCATGCATCAAAATGTAATTGGGTACATGGAATGTAGCACTGTAGACGAATGATGTTATCAATATGCAGTACTGTAGTGTAGACTAATGATGTTATCAATATGAGGTACTGTACTGTAGACTAATGATGTTATCAATATGAGGTACTGTACTGTAGACTAATGATGTTATCAATATGCAGTACTGTAGTGTAGACTAATCATGTTATCAATATGCAGTACTGTAGTGTAGACTAATGATGTTATCAATATGCAGTACTGTAGTGTAGACTAATGATGTTATCAATATGAGGTACTGTAGTGTAGACTAATGATGTTATCAATATGAGGTACTGTAGTGTAGACTAATGATGTTATCAATATACAGTACTGTAGTGTAGACTAATGATGTTATCAATATACAGTACTGTAGTGTAGACTAATGATGTTATCAATATGCAGTACTGTAGTGTAGACTAATGATGTTATCAATATGCAGTACTGTAGTGTAGACTAATGATGTTATCAATATGCCGTACTGTAGTGTAGACTAATGATGTTATCAATATGCAGTACTGTAGTGTAGACTAATGATGTTATCAATATGCAGTACTGTAGTGTAGACTAATGATGTTATCAATATGCAGTACTGTAGTGTAGACTAATGATGTTATCAATATGCAGTACTGTAGTGTAGACTAATGATGTTATCAATATGCAGTACTGTAGTGTAGACTAATGATGTTATCAATATGCAGTACTGTAGTGTAGACTAATGATGTTATCAATATGCAGTACTGTAGTGTAGACTAATGATGTTATCAATATGCAGTACTGTAGTGTAGACTAATGATGTTATCAATATGAGGTACTGTAGTGTAGACTAATGATGTTATCAATATGAGGTACTGTAGTGTAGACTAATGATGTTATCAATATGCAGTACTGTAGTGTAGACTAATGATGTTATCAATATGCAGTACTGTAGTGTAGACTAATGATGTTATCAATATGCAGTACTGTAGTGTAGACTAATGATGTTATCAATATGCAGTACTGTAGTGTAGACTAATGATGTTATCAATATGAGGTACTGTAGTGTAGACTAATGATGTTATCAATATGCAGTACTGTAGACTAATGATGTTATCAATATGCAGTACTGTAGTGTAGACTAATGTGTTATCAATATACAGTACTGTAGTGTAGACTAATGATGTTATCAATATGCAGTACTGTAGTGTAGACTAATGTGTTATCAATATACAGTACTGTAGTGTAGACTAATGATGTTATCAATATGCAGTACTGTAGTGTAGACTAATGTGTTATCAATATGCAGTACTGTAGTGTAGACTAATGATGTTATCAATATGCAGTACTGTAGTGTAGACTAATGTGTTATCAATACGCAGTAGTGTAGACTAATGTGTTATCAATACCCAGTACTGTAGTGTAGACTAATGATGTTATCAATCAAAATCAAATGTATTTATATAGTCCTTCGTACATCAGCTGATATCTCAAAGTGCTGTACAGAAACCCAGCCTAAAACCCCAAACAGCAAGCAATGCAGGTGTAGAAGCACGGTGGCTAGGAAAACCTCCCTAGAAATGCAATACGCAGTACTGTAGTGTAGACTAATGTGTTATCAATACGCAGTACTGTAGTGTAGACTAATGTGTTATCAATACGCAGTACTGTAGTGTAGACTCATGATGTTATCAACATACAGTGTGTAGACCACATGTTTTTTGTTAATACATACACTGCCAGAGTACTGAATGTGGGTGTTTTGTGATAGCGATGTGAAATTAATGAATGGGTGGCCTATGACACAGCAATTTGAGAGTTCCTTCAACCTATTTGCTGCTACAGCACCAGCTCTCTATCCGTCTTTGTACCATAGGCAATATCACAACCATAATACATGTTCATTGCATCTTCAATATCTATTCACTTGTGAATAAGCTTGTTTCTGTTCTTATTTTCCCTCTAATAGAGCAATATTTTGCCATTCCGTCGACGTCGTTGTGCCACTCTGCTTGTGCTTGCTATAGCCTTGCAGTGCCGTGGAGCACATAAAGTCATCAGAGCCTCATTAAGCCCATGCTGTCAGTAAACAAGGACCCAGCATGGTTATTTTCCCCATCAACTGGGGGAAAAGGCTGACGTAGCAAAGATGTATTACCTTGTTAGAATTTGCTCACAAGATAATGCTTGTAAATTCCATCTGTGCTCTTTGGGTTAGCGTGTGGAAGGTGTACGGCTGACCGACAAGGAGGCCATTTACAACCCAGAGTCAATGGTCAGGAGAGGATGACTCTGGTCAGCTGTGAAAGCAGAAGTAGGTGTATTCAGTGAGGTGAAACAGCCAGGACGTTGCAGATAACCCTCCCTGACCAACTCCAGATGATGCCAGGAGTATAGGCCTGTATGAGAATAATATAAAACATAGCAGTAATATTACTACAAAGCAGGGCTTTTTTAAATTGTATTTTTTTAAATCGGGCTACAATGAAAACCTTCTTTGATGTGACTATTGTTCATACGCTGACAGCTCAGCAAATCCCATAGGACTTTGCAAGACACGAAGGAAACATTTCCAGGCATCACACAGCTCATCGGCATACACAAACCAACGACCTGACTTTGACCTAACACTTTGCCCCATGGTTATGGATGTGACTTCACAACCACACACTTGGAACGTCGCAGATCGGAATGTCATGAAAATAGCTGACGCAACTCCTTATTATAATTTACATTGTCAGATAGGTATGTTTGTGGTAAATAATACACGTCTATATGATATCTCTACATATCACGTATACGTTCACATATACAACACTGTGCCCTGCTGAATGGTACCCTGTCTGGGTCGGCCTGAGATTTATCCTTGTCGGTGCTAACGCAACACTCCAGTCCTCTGGGGGATATAGGACATGGAATAGTTGGCCCAGTTGGAGGTGTTAAGTGTTAAACGCCATCACACAGAACAGAGAGCAACTCATCACCGTCTCATTAGGGGTGGCAGGTAGCCTGAGTGGTTAGAGCGTTGGACTAGTAACCGAATGGTTGCAAGATCGATTCTCCGAGCTGACAAGGTAAAAATCTGTCGTTCTGCCCCTGAACAATGCAGTTAACCCACCGTTCCCAGGCCATCATTGATAATAAGAAAAAAATCTGACAGACCTCACAGAGAAGTTCCGCTGTCAGGAGCTGTCACAGTGCTACATCTCTTCCCAGCACACCATCAGATCCGACCCTTAAGCCTACCACCGTCAGATGAGATCCTTAAGCCTACCACCGTCAGATCAGACCCTTAGTCCTACCACTGTCAGATGAGATCCTTAGGCCTACCACTGTCCAGAGCCTTAGGCCTACCACTGTCAGATCCTTAGGCCTACCACTGTCAGATCCTTAGGCCTACCACTGTCAGATCCTTAGGATACCACTGTCAGATCCTTAGTCCTACCACCGTCAGATCCTTAGGCCTACCACCACGACAGATCCTTAGGCCTACCACCGTCAGATCCTTAGGCCTACCACCGTCAGATCAGACCCTTAGTCCTACCACGGTCAGATCAGACCCTTGAGGCCTACCACGGTCAGATGAGATCCTGAGATCTACCACTGTCAGATCCTTAGGCCTACCACTGTCAGATCCTTAGGCCTACCACTGTCAGATCACTTAGGCCTACCACTGCTCAGATCCCTTAGGCCTACCACTGTCAGATCCTTAGGCCTACCACTGTCAGATCCTTAGGCCTACCACTGTCCAGATCCTTAGGCCTACCACTGTCAGATCCTTAGTCCTACCACCGTCAGATCCTTAGGCCTACCACCGACAGATCCTTAGGCCTACCACCGTCAGATCCTTAGGCCTACCACCGTCAGATCAGACCCTTAGCCCTACCACGGTCAGATCAGACCCTTAGGCCTACCACTGTCAGATGAGATCCTGAGATCTACCACTGTCAGATCCTTAGGCCTACCACCGTCAGATCCTTAGGCCTACCACTGTCAGATCAGACCCTAGTCCTACCACTGTCAGATCAGACCCTTAGGCCTACCACTGTCAGATGAGATCCTGAGATCTACCACTGTCAGATCCTTAGGCCTACCACCGTCAGACCCTTAGTCCTACCACTGTCAGATCAGACCCTTAGGCCTACCACTGTCAGATGAGATCCTGAGATCTACCACTGTCAGATCCTTAGTCCTACCACCGTCAGACCCTTAGGCCTACCACCGTCAGACCCTTAGGCCTACCACCGTCAGACCCTTAGGCCTACCACCGTCAGACCCTTAGGCCTACCACCGTCAGACACTTAGGCCTACCACCGTCAGACACTTAGTCCTACCACCGTCAGATCAGACCCTTAGTCCTACCACCGTCAGATCCTTAGGTCTACCACCGTCAGATCCTTAGGCCTACCACCGTCAGACCCTTAGGCCTACCACCGTCAGACCCTTAGGCCTACCACCGTCAGATCAGACCCTTAGTCCTACCACAGTTAGATCAGACCCTTAGGCCTACCACCATCAGATCCTTAGGCCTACCACCGTCAGACCCTTAGGCCTACCACTGTCAGATCAGACCCTTAGTCCTACCACTGTCAGATCAGACCCTTAGGCCTACCAGCGTCAGATGAGATCCTTAGGCCTACCAGCGTCAGATGAGATCCTTAGGCCTACCAGCGTCAGATGAGATCCTTAGGTCTACCAGCGTCAGATGAGATCCTTAGGTCTACCAGCGTCAGATGAGATCCTTAGGCCTACCAGCGTCAGATGAGATCCTTAGGCCTACCAGCGTCAGATGAGATCCTTAGG
>NW_025757318.1:0-5683 GCF_021184085.1 Oncorhynchus gorbuscha
AACAAAAGTTTCTTAATACTTTGTTATATACCCTTTGTTGGCAATGACAGAGGTCAAATGTTTTCTGTAAGTCTTCACAAGGTTTTCACACACTGTTGCTGGTATTTTGGCCCATTCCTCCATGCAGATCTCCTCTAGAGCAGTGATGTTTTGGGGCTGCTGCTGGGCAACACGGACTTTCAACTCCCTCCAAAGATTTTCTATGGGGTTGAGAATCTGGAGACTGGCTAGGCCACTCCAGGACCTTGAAATGTTTCTTACGAAGCCACTCCTTCGTTGCCCGGGCGGTGTGTTTGGGATCATGGTCATGCTGAAAGACCCAGCCACGTTTCATCTTCAATGCCCTTGCTGATGGAAGGAAGTTTTCAGTCAAAATCCCACGATACATGGCCCCATTCATTATTTCCTTTACACGGATCAGTCGTCGTGGTCCCTTTGCAGAAAAACAGCCCCAAAGCATGATGTTTCCACCCCCATGCTTCACAGTAGGTATGGTGTTCTTTGGATTCAACTCAGCATTCTTTGTCATCCAAACACGACGAGTTGAGTTGAGTTTTTACCAAAAAGTTATATTTTGGTTTCATCTGACCATATGACATTCTTCCGATCTTCTTCTGGATTATCCAAATGCTCTCTAGCAAACTTCAGACGGACCTGGCCATGTACTGGCTTAAGCAGGGGGACACGTCTGGCACTGCAGGATTTGAGTCCCTGGCGGCGTAGTGTGTTACTGATGGTAGGCTTTGTTACTTTGGTCCCAGCTCTCTGCAGGTCATTCACTAGGTCCCCCCGTGTGGTTCTGGGATTTTTGCTCACCGTTCCTGTGATCATTTTGACCCCATGGGGTGAGATCTCACGTGGAGCCCCAGATCGAGGGAGATTATCAGTGGTCTTGTATGTCTTCCATTTCCTAATATTTGCTCCCAGTGGATTTCTTCAAACCAAGCTGCTTACCTATTGCAGATTCAGTCTTCCCAGCCTGGTGCAGGTCAACAATTTTGTTTCTGGTGTCCTTTGACAGCTCTTTGGTCTTGGCCATAGTGGAGTTTGGAGTGTGACTGTTTGAGGTTGCGGACAGGTGTGTTTTATACTGATAACAAGTTCAAACAGGTGCCATTAATACAGGCAACGAGTGGAGGACAAAGGAGCCTCTTAAAGAAGTTGTTACAGGTTTGTGAGAGCCAGAAATCTTGCTTGTTTGTAGGTGATCAAATACTTATTTTCCACCATAATTTGCAAATAAATTCATTTAAAAAATCCTACAATGTGATTTTCTGGATTTTGGTCCCTCATTTTGTCTGTCATAGTTGAAGTGTACCTATGATGAAAATTACAGGCCTCATCTTTTTAAGTGGGAGAACTTGCACAATTGGTGGCTGACTAAATACTTTTTTGCCCCAGTGTGTGTGTGTGTGTGTGTGTGTGTGTATATATATATATATATTTTTCCACACAGACATGCATGTAAACATAAATCATAGTAGATGTAAATCCAGGACACAATTAGTATGATTTGTTACATTTGCTATTTTATTAGGATCCCCATTAGCTGTTGCAAAAGCAGCAGCTACTCTTCCTGGAGTCCACACAAAACATAATACAGAACATCATTAGACAAGAACAGCGCAAGGCCAGAACTACATAAATTTATTTGAAAGGCACACATAGTTTGTGTATGCATTTATATGTAGGCTAAGTCAAATAGGGGAGAGGCGTTGTCCCGCGAGGTGTTGCTTTATTGAAACCAGGTCCACGGTTTATTTGAGCAATATGAGATGGAAGGAAGTTCCATGCAATAAGGGCTAGAGGTCGACCGATTATGATTTTTCAACGCCGATACCGATTATTGGAGGACCACAAAAAGCCGATACGGTCACGCCCTGACCATAGAGAGCCCTTGTTTCTCTATGGTGTAGTAAGTCAGGGCGTGACTGGGGGGTATTCTAGTTTATTATTTCTATGTGGGGTTCTAGGTTATTATTTTTATGTTGGTGATTTGTATGATTCCCAATTAGAGGCAGCTGGTAATCGTTGTCTCTAATTGGGGATCATATTAAGGTAGCATTTTTCCCACGTGTTTGTGGGATATTGTTTTGTGTACCACGTAGTCACGTTTTGTTTATTGTCATTGCTAAGTTTTACTATTAATAAGTTGTGGAACTCAACATTCGCTGCGCCTTGGTCACTCTCCACATGTACGTGACATACTGATTAATCGCCTGATTTTTTTTATTTTATTTGTAATAATGGCAATTACAACAATACTGAATGAACACTTATTTTACCTTAATATAATACATCAAATCAATTTAGCCTCAAATAAATAATTATTTGGTTTAAATAATGCAAAAACAAAGTGTTGGAGAATAAAGTAAAAGTGCAATAGGTGCCATGTAAGAAAGCTAACGTTTAAGTTCCTTGCTCAGTGTAACGTCGTTCGTCTGTTGAATGAAGAGAGTCAGACCGAAATGCAGCGTGTAGGTTACTCATTTAATGAAGATAATCGCGGTACATGAAATAACTGAATTACGAAAACAACAAACGGAACGTGAAACCTATTACAGCCTCTGGTGAACACTACACAGAGACCGGAACAAACACCCACAAATTACAACGCGAAAGACAGGCCGTCTAAATACGGTTCTCAATCAGAGACAACGTCAAGCACCTGACTGATTGAGAATCGCCCCAGGCAACCAAGCCCAACTAGACACACCCCTAATCAGCCGCAATCCCAAATAATACAAACCCCAATACGAATACAACAAATATAAATCCATGTCACACCCTGGCCTACCCAAACATATAACAAAAACACAAAATACAATGACCAAGGCGTGACACTCAGAACATGAGAACATATGAAAGCTGGTGGTTCCTTTTAACATGAGTCTTCAATATTCCCAGGTAAGAAGATTTAGGTTGTAGTTATTATAGGACTATTTCTCTCTATACCATTTGTATTTCATATACAAATGATATAGTATTGGTATTGACTATTGGATGTTCTTATAGGCACTTTAGTATTACCAGTGTAACAGTATAGCTTCCGTCCCTCTCCTTGCCCCTGCCTGGTCTCGAAGCAGGAACACATCGACAACAGCCACCCTCTGAAGCATCGTTACCCATCGCTCCACAAAAGCCGCAGCCCTTGCAGAGCAAGGGGAACAACTACTCCAAGTCTCAGAGCGAGTGACATTTGAAACACTATTAGCGCGCAACCCACTAACCAGCTAGACATTTCACATCGGTTACACCAGCCTAATCTCGGGAGTTGATAGGCTTGAAGTTATAAACAGCGCAATGCTTGAAGCATTGCGAAGAGCTGCTGGCAGACGCACAAAAGTGCTGTTAGAATGAATGCTTACGAACCTGCTGCTGATTACCATTGCTCAGTCAGACTGCTCTATCAAATCATAGACTTAATTATAACATAACACAGAAATACGAGCCTTAGGTCATTAATATGGTCAAATCCGGAAACTATAATTTCAAAAATTAAACATTTATTATTTCAGTGAAATACGGAACCGTTCTGTATTTTATCTAACGGGTGGATCCATAGGTCTAAATATTCATGTTACATTGCAAAACCTTAAATGTTAAGTCATAATTCTGGCAAATTAGTTCGCAACGAGCCAGGCGGCCCAAACTGTTGCATATACCCTGACTCTGTGTGCAATGAACGCAAGAGAAGTGACAATTTCCCTAGTTAAAAGAAATTCATGTTAACAGGCAATAAATATGCAGGTTTAAAAATATATACTTGTGTATTGATTTTAAGAAAGGCATTGATGATAATGGTTAGGTACACATTGGTGCAACAACAGTGCTTTTTTCGTGAATGCGCTTGTTAAATCACCTGTTTGGCGAAGTAGGCTATTATTCAATGATATATTAACAGGCACCTCATCGATTATATGCAACGCAGAACAAGCTAGATAAACTAGTAATATCAACCATGTGTAGTTAACTTGTGATTATTTGTAAGTCGCTCTGGATAAGAGCGTCTGCTAAATGACTTAAATGTAAATGTAAAGATTTATTTAAAAAAACATACGTTTAATGCAAGCTAGCACCTTAACAATCGCATAACAGGTAGTCAAGCCTGCCACGCAGTCTCCCTCGTGAAGTGCAATGTAATCGGCCATGATCGGTGTCCAAAAATGCCAATTGTTATGAAAACTTGAAAATAGTCCCTAATTAAATCGGCCATGCCGATTAATCGGTCGACTTCTAATAAGGGCTCTATATAATACTGTACATTTTCTTGAATTTGTTCTGGATTTGGGGACTATGAAAACACCCCTGGTGGAATGTCTGGTGGAATAAGTGTGTGTAAGTTGACTACGCAAACAATTTGGGATTTTCCACACAATGTTTCGTATAAATACTATGCATACCAGTCTCTCTTGGCTAAGAGTTGACTGGCTGAATCACTACTTTTTATATCAACCCTCTGATTACAATTAAGAGCAAAACGTGCCGTTCTGTTCTGGGCCAGCTGCAGCTTAACTAGTTATTTCCTTGCCGCACTGGACCACACAATAATCAAGATTAGACAAAACTAGAGCCTGTAGAACACTCCAAAAAGCACGGTGTCAAAAAAGCAGAGCATCTCTTTATTACGGCTAGACCTCGCCCCATTTTTGCAACCATTAAATCCATATGTTTTGACCATGACAGTTTACAATCTAAGGCAACCCCAAGTAATTTAGTCTCCTCAACATGTTCAACAGCCACACCATTCATTACCAGATTCAGCTGAGGTCTAGCACTTATGGAATGATTTGTACCAAATAGAACGCTCTTAGTTTTAGAGATGTACAGCACCAGTTTATTACTGGTCACCTATTCCAAAACAGACTGCAACTCTTCGTTAAGGGTTTCAGTAACTTCCTTAGCTGTGGTTGCTGATGCGTATATGGTTGAATCATCAGCATACATGGACACATGCTTTGTTTAATGCCAGGTCATTGGTAAAAATAGAAAAGAGTAAAGGAGGTTTGTCATTATTGATCGTTAATTTTTCCACCTCTCCCACACTAACTTTACAAAATTCAAACGTCACTGCTTTTCTTATGCATGAATATAATAGCTCACTGTTTCTCGTGGGAATTTTCTGCCCAAGTTTGCCAATGAAATAATCATTAAAATAATTGGCAACATCAAATGTTTTGTGATGAATAAGCCATCTGATTTGATGAAAAATGGAGTTGAAATCGTCTTTCTGCCCATAATTTCATTTATAGTACTTCAAGTACTTTTTCCGTTATTCTTTATATCATTGATCTTGGCTTCATAATAAAGTTTCTTCTTCTTTTTGTTGAGTTTGTAACAATTTCTCAATTTTCAGTAAGTAAGCCAGTCAAATGTACCGCCAGACTTATAGCCAGACTTATAGAATGTAGAATCATGCAGTGCTGGTTTGCGCGCGTGACCGAGTGCGCGCCCTTTGTTGTTTTTTTTCCTTCTTTTGAATACGCTATTGTCCGGTTTAAATATTATCGGTTATTCTAACAATTGACAACCTGAGGATTAATTATAAACATTGCTTGACATGTTTCGACAAACTTTACCGGTACTATTAGGATGTATTCCTCTGCATGTTTTGACTACCTTTGAGCCAGTGGGTTACTGAACAAAACAGAGCTTTTGGGATATAAAGAGGGTCTTTATCAAA
>NW_025757319.1:0-5683 GCF_021184085.1 Oncorhynchus gorbuscha
GTTGTGGTTTGTCAGTGGTTGTGGTTTGTCAGTGGTTGTGGTTTGTCAGTGGTTGTGGTTGTGGTGTCAGTGGCTGTGGTTTGTGTGTTCTTACTTCCTGAAAAACACACCAAGAGATTGAGCTTTAACAGCCAATGCCTTCTGCTATAAAACAACCGTTCCTCCATCCTCCAGCATGCTAGAGGTGTTGAATATCAATTATCAGTTTTTATCACTAAAAAGCACCTCACTGTTAAGAATGGAAATTAGATGATTAATTTCATGTTTTGTTTAACCTTGATTTAACCAGGTAAGTACATGAAGAATATGTCCTTATTTATTCATAATGTCACCCTGGTATAAGGAGGAAGTGCATAGCAATACACTACTATAAAAGTCACAAATATATAATGTACCGGTCCTGTTTGGCTCAGATGGTAAAAGTGTGGTGCTGGAAACACTATGGTCATGGGTTCAGTTCCAACAGGGATCACATATGCATCCACTCTACATTACATTAAACACTGTTCATATATTCATATATGTCTAGAACTGTTTGCAATGTAGTCCAGTTGCATTAGACAATAAAAAGCGCCCCGTCACAGAAAACAACCAAAGCAGCATTCATTATCTGGCAGGAGGCAGGCGGGATCACAGCCAGGGTCAGTCATGTTGCTCCAGACCTGCTTCGGTTGAAATGAGTATGTCTGTATTCCACCAGCATAGCATAGCAAACTAGCATAGAATAAGCATGGCAAATAGCATAGCATAGCATGGCAAACTCCAATCGCTGACACTGAGGTGTGTCCCCCTAAATGACACCCTATTCCCTATATACAGTATAGTGCACTACTTTTAACCAGGGTCCTGGTCAAAAGTAGTGCACTATATATAGGGAATAGGGTGCCATTTGGGACTAACATCTCTCCACTCCTCTGTCCATTCTCCTGCCTTCAGCTAGAGCAGCCAGCCTCTTGGAACATTTATAGAGGTTTTGAGTGTAGGGTCGTGCAATGTATGACCTCCCTGTAGTGGAAAAGAGTGCGTCATCATTATGCATTCTTACAGAGACACCTCATCAGAGGTCACATCACTCTTCCTGTTTTAATTTGATTTCACCTTTATTTATCCAGGTAGGCTAGTTGAGAACACCTTTATTTATCCAGGTAGGCCAGTTGAGAACACCTTTATTTATCCAGGTAGGCCAGTTGAGAACACCTTTATTTATCCAGGTAGGCCAGTTGAGAACACCTTTATTTATCCAGGTAGGCCAGTTGAGAACACCTTTATTTATCCAGGTAGGCCAGTTGAGAACACCTTTATTTATCCAGGTAGGCCAGTTGAGAACACCTTTATTTATCCAGGTAGGCCAGTTGAGAACACCTTTATTTAGCCAGGTAGGCCAGTTGAGAACAAGTTCTCATTTACAACTGCAACCTGGTCAAGATAAAGCAAAGTAGTGCGACACAACACAGGGTTACACATGGGATAAACAAATGTACAGTCAGTAACACAATAGAAAAGTCTATATACAGTGTATGCAAATGAAGTAAGAAGGTAGGGCAATAAATAGGCCATAGTGGCAAAGTAATTAAAATTTAGAAATGAACACTGGAGTGATAGATGAGCAGATGAGGAAGTGCAGGTAGAAATACTGGTGTGCAAAAGAGCAGAAAAACAAATATGGGATGAGGTCGGTAGTTGGTTGGATGAGCTATTTACAGACGGGCTATTTACAGACGGGCTATTTACAGACGGGCTATTTACAGACGGGCTATTTACAGACGGGCTATTTACAGACGGGCTATTTACAGACGGGCTATTTACAGATGGGATATGTACAGATGGGATATGTACAGCTGCAGCGATCGGTAAGATGCTCTGACAGTTGATGCTCAAAGTTAGTGAGGGAGATATAAGTCTCCAACTTCAGTGATTTTTGCAATTCGGTCCAGTCATTGGAAAGGAAAGGCGACCAAAGGAGGTGTTGGCTTTGGGCATGACAAGTAAAATATAGCTGCTGGAGCGAGTGCTACGGGTGGGTGTTGCTATGGTGACCAGTGAGCTGAGATAAGGCAGAACTTTACCTAGCAAAGACTTATAGATGACCTGGAGCCAGTGGGTTTGGCGACGAATATGTAGCGAGGACCAGCCAACGAGAGCATACAGGTTGCGGTGGTGGGTAGTATATGGGGCTTTGGAGACAAAACGGATGGCACTGTGATAGTCTACATCCAATTTGCTGAGTAGAGTGTTGGAGGCTATTTTGTAAATGACATCACCAAAGTCAAGGATCGGTAGGATAGTCAGTTTTACAAGGGTATGTTTGGCAGCATGAGTAAAGGATGCTTTGTTGCAAAATAGGAAGCCGATTCTAGATTTAATTTGGGATTGGAGATACTTAATATGAGTCTGGAAGGAGAGTTTACAATCTAGCCAGACACCTAGGTATTTATAGTTGTCCACATATTCTAAGTCAGAACCCTCCAGAGTAGTGATGCTAGTCTGGAGGGTGGGGGACAGCGATCTGTTTAAGAGCATGCATTACGTTTTACTTGCAGTTGGAGGCCACGGAAAAAGTGTTGTATGGCATTGAAGCTTGTTTGGAGGTTTGTTAACACAGTGTCCAAAGAAGGGCCATACAGAATGGTGTCATCTGCGTAGAAGTGGATCAAAGAATCACCCGCAGAAAGAGCAACATCATTGATACAGTATATATAGAGAAAAGAGTCGGCCCGAGAATTGAACCCTGTGGCACCCCTATAGACTGCCAGAGGTCCGGACAATAGGTCCTCCAATTTGACACACTGAACTTTATCTATGAAGTAGTTAGTGAACCAGACAAGGCAATCATTAGAGAAACCAAGGCTGTTGAGTCTGCCGATGAGAATACGTTGGTTGACAGAGTCGAAAGCCTTGGCCAGGTCAATGAAGACGGCTGCACAGTACTGTCTTTTATCGATGGCGGTTATGATATCATTTAGGACCTTGATCGTAGCTGAAGTGCACCCATGACCAGCTCGGAAACCGGATTGCATAGCGGAGAAGGTACGGTGGGATTCGAAATGGTCGGTAGAGCCTGGTTGTTCAATTGGCTTTCGAAGACTTTTTGAAAGGCAGGGTGATATAGGTCTAACAGCTTGGGTTTAGAGTGTCTCCCCCTTTGAAGAAGGGGATGATCGCGGCCGCTTTCCAATCTTTAGGAATCTCAGACGATACGAAAGTGGGGTTGAACAGGCTAGCAATAGGTGTTGCAACAATGGCGGCGGATAATTTTAGGAAGAGAGGATTCAGATTTTGCAGCTCTATCAGAGCATCAGCTGTAAGGGGGTGCCGGGCAGTTGACCGTGGTAGGGGTAGCCAGCATGGCCAGCCGTAGAGAAATGCTTATTGAAATTCTCAATTATCGTGGATTTATTGGTGGTGACAGTGTTTCCTAGCCTCAGTGCAGTGGGCAGCTGGGAGGAGGTGTTCTTATTCTCCATGGACTTTACAGTGTCCCAAAGCGTTTTGGAATTAGTACTGCAGGATTTCTGTTTGAAAAAGCTAGCCTTTGCTTTCCTAACTGTCTGTGTATATTGTTCCTGACTTCCTTGAAAAGTTGCATATCGCGGGGATTATACGAAGCTAGTGCAGTACGACATTGAATCAGAATTGAAAAGCATGTATATATGGTGGATAGTGAACTGATTATTTTCTTGAACACAGAGAGACCACTGCTTTAGGAGAACACCTCCAGAACACAGAGAGACCACTGCTTTAGGGAGAACACCTCCTGAACACAGAGAGACCACTGCTTTAGGAGAACACCTCCAGAACACAGAGAGACCACTGCTTTAGGAGAACACCTCGAGAACACAGAGAGACCACTGCTTTAGGAGAACACCTCCTGAACAGAGAGACCACTGCTTTAGGAGAACACCTCCAGACCACAGAGACCACTGCTTTAAGAGAACACCTCCTGAACACAGAGAGACCCACTTTAGGAGAACACCTCCAGAACACAGAGAGACCACTGCTTTAGGAAAACACCTCCTGAACACAGAGAGACCACTACTTTAGGAGAACACCTCCAGACCACAGAGAGACCACTGCTTTAGGAGAACACCTCCTGAACACAGAGAGACCACTGCTTTAGGGAGAACACCTCCAGAACACAGAGAGACCACTGCTTTAGGAGAACACCTCAGAACACAGAAGACCACTGCTTTAGGAGAACACCTCCAGAACACAGAGAGACCACTGCTTTAGGAGAACACCTCCAGAACACAGAGAGACCACTGCTTTAGGAGAACACCTCCTGAACACAGAGAGACCACTGCTTTAGGAGAACACCTGAACACAGAGAGACCACTGCTTTAGGAGAACACCTCCTGAACACAGAGGAACCACTGCTGTCAGATCAGACAAGATGGCACTGAAAAACATGGCTGACGTTTCTCCCAGCCCAATTGTGCTGTTTTTGTTAGTTTTTTTGCGTTCGGTGTAATTTATTTGTGCAAACAGCCCAGTACATCACCGGGGCCAAGCTTCCTGCCATCCAGGACCTATATAATAGGCGGTGTCAGAGGAAAGTCTATAAAATTGTCAGAGACTCCAGTCACCCAAGTTGTAGACTGTTTTCTCTGCTACCGCACGGCAAGCGGTACCGGAGCGCCAAGTCTAGGACCAAGAGGCTCCTCAACAGCTTCTACCCCCAAGCCATATGACTGCTGAACAATTAATAAAATCGCAAACAGACTATTTACATTGACCCCCTCCCTTTTTGTACACTGCTGCTACTCGCTGTTTATTATCTATGTATAGTCACTTCACGTCCCCTACAGTACATGTGAAAATTACCTCAACTAACCTGTACCCCAGCACACTGACTCGGTACCGATGCCCTCTGTAAATAACCTCATTATTGTTATTGTTACTTTTCATTAAAGTCGACATGGTAAATATTTTCTTAAATCTTCTCGATCTGCGCTGTTGGTTAACGGCCTTCTTAGGGATAGGCAAGTGGGACACCAGCAAACAACATCCGGTGAAATTGGAGGGCGCACAATTCAAATAAATAATTAAACATTCATAAACACACAAGTATCTTATATAATTTAAAGCTTAAATTCTTGTTAATCTAACTGAGTTGTCCGATTTCAAATCAAATTTTATTTGTCATGTACACATGGTTAACAGATGTTAATGTGAGTGTAGCGAAATGCTTGTGCTTCTAGTTCCGACAGTGCAGTAATATCTAACAATTTCACAACAACTACCTTATACACACACGTGTAAAGGAATGAATAAGAATATGTACATATAAATATATGGATGAGCGATGGCCGAACGGCAAGATGCAGTAGATGGTATAGAGTACAGTATATACATATGAGATGAGTAATGTTGGGTATGTAAACAAGATGCAGTAGTTGGTATAGAGTACAGTATATACATATGAGATGAGTAATGTTGGGTATGTAAACAAGATGCAGTAGATGGTATAGAGTTCAGTATATACATATGAGATGAGTAATGTTGGGTATGTAAACAAGATGCAGTAGATGGTATAGAGTTCAGTATATACATATGAGATGAGTAATGTTGGGTATGTAAACAAGATGCAGTAGATGGTATAGAGTACAGTATATACATATGAGATGAGTAATGTTGGGTATGTAAACAAGATGCAGTAGATGGTATAGAGTTCAGTATATACATA
>NW_025757320.1:0-5682 GCF_021184085.1 Oncorhynchus gorbuscha
GTATGTTGGTAGGCTCTGTGTTAAATGTTTAGTTCAGTAAGCAAGGACACAGTTTAGTTCCAGTATGATGGTAGCCTCTGTGTTAAATGTAGGAAGCCACAGTTTAGTTCCAATATGATGGTAGCCTCTGTGTTAAATGTAGGGAGTAAGACCACAGTTTAGTTCCAATATGATGGTAGGCTCTGTGTTAAATGTATGAAGTAAGGACACAGTTTAGTTCCAGTATGATGGTAGGCTCTGTGTTAAATGTAGGAAGCCACAGTTTAGTTCCAATATGATGGTAGCCTCTATGTTAAATGTAGGAAGTACGGCCACAGTTTAGTTCCAATATGATGGTAGGCTCTGTGTTAAATGTAGGAAGCCACAGTTTAGTTCCAATATGATGGTAGCCTCTGTGTTAAATGTAGGAAGCCACAGTTTAGTTCCAATATGATGGTAGCCTCTGTGTTAAATGTAGGAAGCCACAGTTTAGTTCCAATATGATGGTAGCCTCTGTGTTAAATGTAGGGAGTAAGACCACAGTTTAGTTCCAATATGATGGTAGCCTCTGTGTTAAATGTAGGGAGTAAGACCACAGTTTAGTTCCAATATGATGGTAGGCTCTGTGTTAAATGTATGAAGTAAGACTACAGTTTAGTTCCAATATGATGGTAGGCTCTGTGTTAAATGTAGGAAGTAAGACCACAGTTTAGTTCCAGTATGTTGGTAGGCTCTGTGTTAAAATGAAGTAGGACACAGTTTAGTTCCAGTATGATGGTAGGCTCTGTGTTAAATGTAGGAAGCCACAGTTTAGTTCCAGTATGATGGTAGGCTCTGTGTTAAATGTAGGAAGCCACAGTTTAGTTCCAATATGATGGTAGCCTCTGTGTTAAATGTAGGAAGCCACAGTTTAGTTCCAATATGATGGTAGCCTCTGTGTTAAATGTAGGGAGTAAGACCACAGTTTAGTTCCAATATGATGGTAGCCTCTATGTTAAATGTAGGAAGTAAGGCCACAGTTTAGTTCCAATATGATGGTAGGCTCTGTGTTAAATGTAGGAAGTAAGACCACAGTTTAGTTCCAATATGATGGTAGCCTCTATGTTAAATGTAGGAAGCCACAGTTTAGTTCCAATATGATGGTAGCCTCTATGTTAAATGTAGGAAGTAAGACCACAGTTTAGTTCCAATATGATGGTAGCCTCTGTGTTAAATGTAGGAAGTAAGGCCACAGTTTAGTTCCAGTATGATGGTAGCCTCTGTGTTAAATGTAGGAAGTAAGGCCACAGTTTAGTTCCAATATGATGGTAAGCTCTGTGTTAAATGTAGGAAGTAAGACCACAGTTTAGTTCCAATATGATGGTAGCCTCTATGTTAAATGTAGGAAGCCACAGTTTAGTTCCAATATGATGGTAGCCTCTATGTTAAATGTAGGAAGTAAGACCACAGTTTAGTTCCAATATGATGGTAGCCTCTGTGTTAAATGTAGGAAGTAAGGCCACAGTTTAGTTCCAATATGATGGTAGGCTCTGTGTTAAATGTAGGAAGTAAGACCACAGTTTAGTTCCAATATGATGGTAGGCTCTGTGTTAAATGTAGGAAGTAAGACCACAGTTTAGTTCCAATATGATGGTAGCCTCTGTGTTAAATGTAGGAAGTAAGGCCACAGTTTAGTTCCAGTATGATGGTAGCCTCTGTGTTAAATGTAGGAAGTAAGGCCACAGTTTAGTTCCATTATGATGGTAGGCTCTGTGTTAAATGTAGGAAGTAAGACCACAGTTTAGTTCCAATATGATGGTAGGCTCTGTGTTAAATGTAGGGAGTAAGACCACAGTTTAGTTCCAATATGATGGTAGGCTCTGTGTTAAATGTATGAAGTAAGACCACAGTTTAGTTCCAATATGATGGTAGGCTCTGTGTTAAATGTAGGAAGTAAGACCACAGTTTAGTTCCAGTATGTTGGTAGGCTCTGTGTTAAATGTATGAAGTAAGGACACAGTTTAGTTCCAGTATGATGGTAGCCTCTGTGTTAAATGTAGGAAGCCACAGTTTAGTTCCAATATGATGGTAGCCTCTATGTTAAATGTAGGAAGTACGGCCACAGTTTAGTTCCAATATGATGGTAGGCTCTGTGTTAAATGTAGGAAGCCACAGTTTAGTTCCAATATGATGGTAGCCTCTGTGTTAAATGTAGGAAGCCACAGTTTAGTTCCAATATGATGGTAGCCTCTGTGTTAAATGTAGGAAGCCACAGTTTAGTTCCAATATGATGGTAGCCTCTGTGTTAAATGTAGGAGTAAGACCCAGTTTAGTTCAATATGATGGTAGCCTCTGTGTTAAATGTAGGGAGTAAGACCACAGTTTAGTTCCAATATGATGGTAGGCTCTGTGTTAAATGTATGAAGTAAGACTACAGTTTAGTTCCAATATGATGGTAGGCTCTGTGTTAAATGTAGGAAGTAAGACCACAGTTTAGTTCCAGTATGTTGGTAGGCTCTGTGTTAAATGTATGAAGTAAGGACACAGTTTAGTTCCAGTATGATGGTAGGCTCTGTGTTAAATGTAGGAAGCCACAGTTTAGTTCCAGTATGATGGTAGGCTCTGTGTTAAATGTAGGAAGCCACAGTTTAGTTCCAATATGATGGTAGCCTCTGTGTTAAATGTAGGAAGCCACAGTTTAGTTCCAATATGATGGTAGCCTCTGTGTTAAATGTAGGGAGTAAGACCACAGTTTAGTTCCAATATGATGGTAGCCTCTATGTTAAATGTAGGAAGTAAGGCCACAGTTTAGTTCCAATATGATGGTAGGCTCTGTGTTAAATGTAGGAAGTAAGACCACAGTTTAGTTCCAATATGATGGTAGCCTCTATGTTAAATGTAGGAAGCCACAGTTTAGTTCCAATATGATGGTAGCCTCTATGTTAAATGTAGGAAGTAAGACCACAGTTTAGTTCCAATATGATGGTAGCCTCTGTGTTAAATGTAGGAAGTAAGGCCACAGTTTAGTTCCAGTATGATGGTAGCCTCTGTGTTAAATGTAGGAAGTAAGGCCACAGTTTAGTTCCAATATGATGGTAAGCTCTGTGTTAAATGTAGGAAGTAAGACCACAGTTTAGTTCCAATATGATGGTAGCCTCTATGTTAAATGTAGGAAGCCACAGTTTAGTTCCAATATGATGGTAGCCTCTATGTTAAATGTAGGAAGTAAGACCACAGTTTAGTTCCAATATGATGGTAGCCTCTGTGTTAAATGTAGGAAGTAAGGCCACAGTTTAGTTCCAGTATGATGGTAGCCTCTGTGTTAAATGTAGGAAGTAAGGCCACAGTTTAGTTCCAATATGATGGTAGGCTCTGTGTTAAATGTAGGAAGTAAGACCACAGTTTAGTTCCAATATGATGGTAGGCTCTGTGTTAAATGTAGGAAGTAAGACCACAGTTTAGTTCCAATATGATGGTAGCCTCTGTGTTAAATGTAGGAAGTAAGGCCACAGTTTAGTTCCAGTATGATGGTAGCCTCTGTGTTAAATGTAGGAAGTAAGGCCACAGTTTAGTTCCATTATGATGGTAGGCTCTGTGTTAAATGTAGGAAGTAAGACCACAGTTTAGTTCCAATATGATGGTAGGCTCTGTGTTAAATGTAGGAAGTAAGACCACAGTTTAGTTCCAATATGATGGTAGCCTCTATGTTAAATGTAGGAAGTAAGGCCACAGTTTAGTTCCAATATGATGGTAGCCTCTAGGAAGCCACAGTTTGTTAATGATGGTAGCCTCTGTGTTAAATGTAGGAAGCCACAGTTTAGTTCCAATATGATGGTAGCCTCTAGGAAGCCACAGTTTAGTTAAATGGTAGTTAAAGTAAGAGCCACAGTTTAGTTCCAATATGATGGTAGCCTCTGTGTTAAATGTAGGAAGCCACAGTTTAGTTCCAATATGATGGTAGCCTCTGTGTTAAATGTAGGGAGTAAGACCACAGTTTAGTTCCAATATGATGGTAGGCTCTGTGTTAAATGTATGAAGTAAGACCACAGTTTAGTTCCAATATGATGGTAGGCTCTGTGTTAAATGTAGGAAGTAAGACCACAGTTTAGTTCCAGTATGTTGGTAGGCTCTGTGTTAAATGTAGGAAGCCACAGTTTAGTTCCAGTATGATGGTAGCCTCTGTGTTAAATGTAGGAAGCCACAGTTTAGTTCCAATATGATGGTAGCCTCTGTGTTAAATGTAGGAAGCCACAGTTTAGTTCCAATATGATGGTAGCCTCTGTGTTAAATGTAGGAAGCCACAGTTTAGTTCCAATATGATGGTAGGCTCTGTGTTAAATGTAGGAAGCCACAGTTTAGTTCCAATATGATGGTAGGCTCTGTGTTAAATGTAGGAAGCCACAGTTTAGTTCCAATATGATGGTAGCCTCTGTGTTAAATGTAGGAAGTAAGGCCACAGTTTAGTTCCAATATGATGGTAGGCTCTGTGTTAAATGTAGGAAGTAAGGCCACAGTTTAGTTCCAATATGATGGTAGCCTCTGTGTTAAATGTAGGAAGCCACAGTTTAGTTCCAATATGATGGTAGCCTCTGTGTTAAATGTAGGGAGTAAGACCACAGTTTAGTTCCAATATGATGGTAGGCTCTGTGTTAAATGTATGAAGTAAGACCACAGTTTAGTTCCAATATGATGGTAGGCTCTGTGTTAAATGTAGGAAGTAAGACCACAGTTTAGTTCCAGTATGTTGGTAGGCTCTGTGTTAAATGTATGAAGTAAGGACACAGTTTAGTTCCAGTATGATGGTAGGCTCTGTGTTAAATGTAGGAAGCCACAGTTTAGTTCCAGTATGATGGTAGGCTCTGTGTTAAATGTAGGAAGCCACAGTTTAGTTCCAATATGATGGTAGCCTCTATGTTAAATGTAGGAAGTAAGGCCACAGTTTAGTTCCAATATGATGGTAGGCTCTGTGTTAAATGTAGGAAGTAAGACCACAGTTTAGTTCCAATATGATGGTAGGAAGTAAGCCACAGTTTAGTTCCAATATGATGGTAGCCTCTATGTTAAATGTAGGAAGTAAGGCCACAGTTTAGTTCCAATATGATGGTAGGCTCTGTGTTAAATGTAGGAAGTAAGACCACAGTTTAGTTCCAATATGATGGTAGCCTCTATGTTAAATGTAGGAAGCCACAGTTTAGTTCCAATATGATGGTAGCCTCTATGTTAAATGTAGGAAGTAAGACCACAGTTTAGTTCCAATATGATGGTAGCCTCTGTGTTAAATGTAGGAAGTAAGGCCACAGTTTAGTTCCAGTATGATGGTAGCCTCTGTGTTAAATGTAGGAAGTAAGGCCACAGTTTAGTTCCAATATGATGGTAGGCTCTGTGTTAAATGTAGAAGTAAGACCACAGTTTAGTTCCAATATGATGGTAGGCTCTGTGTTAAATGTAGGAAGTAAGACCACAGTTTAGTTCCAATATGATGGTAGCCTCTGTGTTAAATGTAGGAAGTAAGGCCACAGTTTAGTTCCAGTATGATGGTAGCCTCTGTGTTAAATGTAGGAAGTAAGGCCACAGTTTAGTTCCAATATGATGGTAGGCTCTGTGTTAAATGTAAGAAGTAAGACCGCAGTTTAGTTCCAATATGATGGTAGGCTCTGTGTTAAATGTAGGAAGTAAGACCACAGTTTAGTTCCAATATGATGGTAGCCTCTATGTTAAATGTAG
>NW_025757321.1:0-5681 GCF_021184085.1 Oncorhynchus gorbuscha
AGATTGCCATCTCTGGCTGCTTCATCAAATCAAATCAAATCAAATTTATTTATATAGCCCTTAGTACATCAGCTGATATCTCAAAGTGCTGTACAGAAACCCAGCCTAAAAACCCCAAACAGCAAACAATGCAGGTGTAAAAGCACGGTGGCTAGGAAAAACTCCCTAGAAAGGCCAAAACCTAGGAAGAAACCTAGAGAGGAACCGGGCTATGTGGGGTGGCCAGTCCTCTTCTGGCTGTGCCGGGTAGAGATTATAACAGAACATGACCAAGATGTTCAAATGTTCATAAATGACCAGCATGGTCAAATAATAATAAGGCAGAACAGTTGAAACTGGAGCAGCAGCACAGTCAGGTGGACTGGGGACAGCAAGGAGCCATCATGTCAGGTAGTCCTGGGGCACGGTCCTAGGGCTCAGGTCCTCCGAGAGAGAGAAAGAAAGAGAGAATTAGAGAGAGCATATGTGGGGTGGCCAGTCCTCTTCTGGCTGTGCCAGGTGGAGATTATAACAGAACGTGGCCAAGATGTTCAAATGTTCATAAATGACCAGCATGGTTGAATAATAGTAAGGCAGAACAGTTGAAACTGGAGCAGGAGCATGGCCAGGTGGACTGGGGACAGCAAGGAGTCCTCATGTCAGGTAGTCCTGGGACATGGTCCTAGGGCCCAGGCCAGTTGAAACTGGAGCAGCAGCATGGCCAGGTGGACTGGGGACAGCAAGGAGTCATCATGTCAGGTAGTCCTGGGGCATGGTTCTAGGGCTCAGGTCCTCCGAGAGAGAGAAAGAAAGAGAGAAGGAGAGAATTAGAGAACGCACACTTAGATTTACACAGGACACCGAATAGGACAGGAGAAGTACTCCAGATAAACAAACTGACCCTAGCCCCCCGACACATAAACTACTGCAGCATAAATACTGGAGGCTGAGACAGGAGGGGTCAGGAGACACTGTGGCCCCATCCGAGGACACCCCCGGACAGGGCCAAACAGGAAGGATATAACCCCACCCACTTTGCCAAAGCACAGCCCCCACACCACTAGAGGGAAATCTTCAACCACCAACTTACCATCCTGAGACAAGGCCGAGTATAGCCCACAAAGATCTCCGACATGGTACAACCCAAGGGGGGGGGGAACCCAGACAGGCCGACCACAACAGTGAATCAACCCACCCAGGTGACGCACCCCCCCCAGGGACGGCACGAGAGAGCCCCAGCAAGCCAGTGACTCAGCCCCGTAACAGGGTTAGAGGCAGAGAATCCCAGTGGAAAAGGGGAACCGGCCAGGCAGAGACAGCAAGGGCGGTTCGTTGCTCCAGAGCCTTTCCGTTCACCTTCCCACTCCTGGGCCAGACTACACTCAATCATATGACCCACTGAAGAGATGAGTCTTCAGTAAAGACTTAAAGGTTGAGACCGAGTTTGCGTCTCTGACATGGGTAGGCAGACCGTTCCATAAAAATGGAGCTCTATAGGAGAAAGCCCTGCCTCCAGCTGTTTGCTTAGAAATTCTAGGGACAATTAGGAGGCCTGCGTCTTGTGACCGTAGCGTACGTATAGGTATGTACGGCAGGACCAAATCAGAGAGGTAGGTAGGAGCAAGCCCATGTAATGCTTTGTAGGTTAGCAGTAAAACCTTGAAATCAGCCCTTGCTTTGACAGGAAGCCAGTGTAGAGAGGCTAGCACTGGAGTAATATGATCAAATTTTTTGGTTCTAGTCAGGATTCTAGCAGCCGTATTTAGCACTAACTGAAGTTTATTTAGTGCTTTATCCGGGTAGCCGGAAAATAGAGCATTGCAGTAGTCTAACCTAGAAGTGACAAAAGCATGGATTAATTTTTCTGCATCATTTTTGGACAGAAAGTTTCTGATTTTTGCAATGTTACGTAGATGGAAAAAAGCTGTCCTCGAAATGGTCTTGATATGTTCTTCAAAAGAGAGATCAGGGTCCAGAGTAACGCCGAGGTCCTTCACAGTTTTATTTGAGACGACTGTACAACCATTAAGATTAATTGTCAGATTCAACAGAAGATCTCTTTGTTTCTTGGGACCTAGAACAAGCATCTCTGTTTTGTCCGAGTTTAATAGTAGAAAGTTTGCAGCCATCCACTTCCTTATGTCTGAAACACATGCTTCTAGCGAGGGCAATTTTGGTGCTTCACCATGTTTCATTGAAATGTACAGCTGTGTGTCATCCGCATAGCAGTGAAAGTTTACATTATGTTTTCGAATAACATCCCCAAGAGGTAAAATATATAGTGAAAACAATAGTGGTCCTAAAACAGAACCTTGAGGAACACCGAAATGTACAGTTGATTTGTCAGAGGACAAACCATTCACAGAGACAAACTGATATCTTTCCGACAGATAAGACCTAAACCAGGCCAGAACATGTCCGTGTAGACCAATTTGGGTTTCCAATCTCTCCAAAAGAATGTGGTGATCGATGGTATCAAAAGCAGCACTAAGGTCTAGGAGCACGAGGACAGATGCAGAGCCTCGGTCCGATGCCATCAAAATGTCATTTACCACCTTCACAAGTGCCGTCTCAGTGCTATGATGGGGTCTAAAACCAGACTGAAGCATTTCGTATACATTGTTTGTCTTCAGGAAGGCAGTGAGTTGTTGCGCAACAGCCTTCTCTAAAATCTTTGAGAGGAATGGAAGATTCGATATAGGCCGATAGTTTTTTATATTTTCTGGGTCAAGGTTTGGCTTTTTCAAGAGAGGCTTTATTACTGCCACTTTTAGTGAGTTTGGTACACATCCAGTGGATAGAGAGCCGTTTATTATGTTCAACATAGGAGGGCCAAGCACAGGAAGCAGCTCTTTCAGTAGTTTAGTTGGAATAGGGTCCAGTATACAGCTTGAAGGTTTAGAGGCCATGATTATTTTCATCATTGTGTCAAGAGATATAGTACTAAAACACTTGAGCGTCTCTCTTGATCCTAGGTCCTGGCAGAGTTGTGCAGACTCAGGACAACTGAGGTTTGGAGGAATACGCAGGTTTAAAGAGGAGTCCGTAATTTGCTTTCTAATAATCATAATCTTTCCTCAAAGAAGTTCATGAATTTATCACTGCTAAAGTGCAAGTCATCCTCTCTTGGGGAATGCTGCTTTTTAGTTAGCTTTGCCACAGTATCAAAAAGGAATTTCGGATTGTTCTTATTTTCCTCAATTAAGTTAGAAAAATAGGACGATCGAGCAGCAGTAAGGGCTCTTCGGTACTGCACGGTACCATCCTTCCAAGCTAGTCGGAAGACTTCCAGTTTGGTGTGGCGCCATTTCCGTTCCAATTTTCTGGAAGCTTGCTTCAGAGCTCGGGTATTTTCTGTGTACCATGGAGCTAGTTTCTTATGAGACATTTTTTTAGTTTTTAGGGGTGCAACTGCATCTAGGGTATTGCGCAAGGTTAAATTGAGATCCTCAGTTAGGTGGTTAACGGATTTTTGTCCTCTGGCGTCCTTGGGTAGGCAGAGGGAGTCTGGAAGGGCATCAAGGAATCTTTGTGTTGTCTGTGAATTTATAGCACGACTTTTGATGTTCCTTGGTTGGGGTCTGAGCAGATTATTTGTTGCAATTGCAAACGTAATAAAATGGTGGTCTGATAGTCCAGGATTATGAGGAAAAACATTAAGATCCACAACATTTATTCCATGGGACAAAACTAGGTCCAGCGTATGACTGTGAGAGTGAGTGGGTCCAGAGACATGTTGGACAAAACCCACTGAGTCGATGATGGCTCCAAAAGCCTTTTGGAGTGGGTCTGTGGACTTTTCCATGTGAATATTAAAGTCACCAAAGATTAGAATATTATCTGCAATGACTACAAGGTCTGATAGGAATTCAGGGAACTCAGTGAGAAACGCTGTATATGGCCCAGGAGGCCTGTAAACAGTAGCTATAAAAGTGATTGAGTAGGCTGCATAGATTTCATGACTAGAAGCTCAAAAGACGAAAACGCTATTTTTTTTTTTTGTAAATTGAAATTTGCTATCGTAAATGTTAGCAACACCTCCGCCTTTGCGGGATGCACGGGGGATATGGTCACTAGTGTAGCCAGGAGGTGAGGCCTCATTTAACACAGTAAATTCATCAGGCTTAAGCCATGTTTCAGTCAGGCCAATCACATCAAGATTATGATCAGTGATTAGTTCATTGACTATAATTGCCTTTGAAGTAAGGGATCTAACATTAAGTAGCCCTATTTTGAGATGTGAGGTATCATGATCTCTTTCAGTAATGACAGGAATGGAGGTGGTCTTTATCCTAGTGAGATTGCTAAGGCGAACACCGCCATGTTTAGTTTTGCCCAACCCAGGTCGAGGCACAGACACGGTCTCAATGGTGATAGCTGAGCTGACTACACTAACTATGCTAGTGGCAGACTCCACTATGCTGGCAGGCTGGCTAATAGCCTGCTGCCTGGCCTGCACCCTATTTCATTGTGGAGCTAGAGGAGTTAGAGCCCTGTCTATGTTGGCAGATAAGATGAGAGCACCCTCCAGCTAGGATGGAGTCCGTCACTCCTCAGCAGGTCAGGCTTGGTCCTGTTTGTGGGCGAGTCCCAGAAAGAGGGCCAATTATCTACAAATTCTATCTTTTGGGAGGGGCAGAAAACAGTTTTCAACCAGCGATTGAGTTGTGAGACTCTGCTGTAGAGCTCATCACTCCCCCTAACTGGGAGGGGGCCAGAGACAATTACTCGATGCCGACACATCTTTCTAGCTGATATGCACGCAGAAGCTATGTTGCGCTTGGTGATCTCTGACTGTTTCATCCTAACATCGTTGGTGCCTGACGTGGATAACAATATCTCTATACTCTCTACACTCGCCAGTTTTAGCTTTAGCCAGCACCATCTTCAGATTAGCCTTAACGTCGGTAGCCCTGCCCCCGGGTAAACAGTGTATGATCGCTGGATGATTCGCTTTAAGTCTAATACTGCGGGTAATGGAGTCGCCAATGACTAGAGTTTTCAATTTGTCAGAGCTAATGGTGGGAAGCTTCGGCGTCTCAGACCCCGTAACGGGAGGAGTAGAGACCAGAGAAGACTCGGCCTCTGACACCGACCCGCTGCTTAATGGGGAGAACCGGTTGAAAGTTTCTGTCTGCTGAATGAGCGACACCGGTTGAGCGTTCCTACAGCATTTCCTTCCAGAAACCGTGAGAAAGTTGTCCGGCTGCGGGGACTGTGCCAGGGGATTTATACTACTATCTGTACTTACTGGTGGCACAGACGCTGTTTCATCCTTTCCTACACTGAAATTACCCTTGCCTAACGATTGCGTCTGAAGCTGGGCTTGCAGTACAGCTATCCTCGCCGTAAGGCGAGCACAGCGGCTGCAATTAGAAGGCATCATGTTAATGTTACTACTTAGCTTCGGCTGTTGGAGGTCCTGACGAATCGTGTCCAGATAAAGCGTCCGGAGTGAAAAAGTAGAGGAAAAAATAAATATATGAACGGTAATTAAAAAGTGAAACCCGTAAAGTTGTCAGGTAGCAAAATAGGTTGGCAACAAAACGCACAGCAATTTGAAAATTTTGAAAACAAGCCTGCAAAATGCAGACTGACAGCTCTGGCTGCTTCATGCCGACTGACAGCTCAGGCTGCTCCGAACAGGCAGGAGGCTCCGGCAGCGCTGTAGAGGAGGAAGGCTCTAGAAGCGCTGAACAGGC
>NW_025757322.1:0-5681 GCF_021184085.1 Oncorhynchus gorbuscha
CTGTTAAACATCTAGCTTTCTGTCTTGTTTTCTACCTGATAGAAGACTGTTAAACATCTAGCTTTCTGTCTTGTATTCTACCTGATAGAGAGACTGTTAAACATCTAGCTTTCTGTCTTGTATTCTACCTGATAGAGAGACTGTTAAACATCTAGCTTTCTGTCTTGTATTCTACCTGATAGAGACTGTTAAACATCTAGATTTCTGTCTTGTATTCTACCTGACAGAGAGAGACTTATGTCCTGTTAAACATCTAGCTTTCTGTCTTGTATTCTACCTGACGAGAGAGACTTATGTCCTGTTAAACATCTAGCTTTCTGTCTTGTATTCTACCTGACAGAGAGAGACTTATGTCCTGTTAAACATCTAGCTTTCTGTCTTGTATTCTACCTGATAGACTTATGTCCTGTTAAACATCTAGCTTTCTGTCTTGTATTCTACCTGATAGAGAGACTTATGTCCTGTTAAACATCTAGCTTTCTGTCTTGTATTCTACCTGATAGAGAGACTGTTAAACATCTAGCTTTCTGTCTTGTATTCTACCTGATAGAGAGACTGTTAAACATCTAGCTTTATGTCTTGTATTCTACCTGATAGAGAGACTGTTAAACATCTAGCTTTCTGTCTTGTATTCTACCTGATAGAGAGACTGTTAAACATCTAGCTTTCTGTCTTGTATTCTACCTGATAGAGAGACTGTTAAACATCTAGCTTTCTGTCTTGTATTCTACCTGATAGAGAGACTGTTAAACATCTAGCTTTCTGTCTTGTATTCTACCTGACAGAGAGAGACTTATGTCCTGTTAAACATCTAGCTTTCTGTCTTGTATTCTACCTGACAGAGAGAGACTTATGTCCTGTTAAACATCTAGCTTTCTGTCTTGTATTCTACCTGACAGAGAGACTTATGTCCTGTTAAACATCTAGCTTTCTGTCTTGTTTTCTACCTGATAGAGAGACTGTTAAACATCTAGCTTTCTGTCTTGTATTCTACCTGATAGAGAGACTGTTAAACATCTAGCTTTCTGTCTTGTATTCTACCTGACAGAGAGAGACTTATGTCCTGTTAAACATCTAGCTTTCTGTCTTGTTTTCTACCTGATAGAGAGACTGTTAAACATCTAGCTTTCTGTCTTGTATTCTACCTGATAGAGAGACTGTTAAACATCTAGCTTTCTGTCTTGTATTCTACCTGATAGAGAGACTGTTAAACATCTAGCTTTCTGTCTTGTATTCTACCTGATAGAGAGACTGTTAAACATCTAGCTTTCTGTCTTGTATTCTACCTGATAGAGACTGTTAAACATCTAGATTTCTGTCTTGTATTCTACCTGACAGAGAGAGACTTATGTCCTGTTAAACATCTAGCTTTCTGTCTTGTATTCTACCTGACAGAGGAGACTTATGTCCTGTTAAACATCTAGCTTTCTGTCTTGTATTCTACCTGACAGAGAGAGACTTATGTCCTGTTAAACATCTAGCTTTCTGTCTTGTATTCTACCTGATAGAGAGACTTATGTCCTGTTAAACATCTAGCTTTCTGTCTTGTATTCTACCTGATAGAGAGTAGTCCTGTTAAACATCTAGCTTTCTGTCTTGTATTCTACCTGATAGAGAGACTGTTAAACATCTAGCTTTCTGTCTTGTATTCTACCTGATAGAGAGACTGTTAAACATCTAGCTTTCTGTCTTGTATTCTACCTGATAGAGAGACTGTTAAACATCTAGCTTTCTGTCTTGTATTCTACCTGATAGAGAGACTGTTAAACATCTAGCTTTCTGTCTTGTATTCTACCTGATAGAGAGACTGTTAAACATCTAGCTTTCTGTCTTGTATTCTACCTGACAGAGAGACTTATGTCCTGTTAAACATCTAGCTTTCTGTCTTGTATTCTACCTGATAGAGAGTATGCCTGTTAAACATCTAGCTTTCTGTCTTGTATTCTACCTGACAGAGAGACTTATGTCCTGTTAAACATCTAGCTTTCTGTCTTGTATTCTACCTGATAGAGAGACTGTTAAACATCTAGCTTTCTGTCTTGTATTCTACCTGATAGAGAGACTGCTTAAACATCTAGCTTTCTGTCTTGTATTCTACCTGATAGAGAGACTGTTAAACATCTAGCTTTCTGTCTTGTATTCTACCTGATAGAGAGACTGTTAAACATCTAGCTTTCTGTCTTGTATTCTACCTGATAGAGAGACTGTTAAACATCTAGCTTTCTGTCTTGTATTCTACCTGATAGAGAGACTGTTAAACATCTAGCTTTCTGTCTTGTATTCTACCTGATAGAGAGACTGTTAAACATCTAGCTTTCTGTCTTGTATTCTACCTGATAGACAGAGAGACTTATGTCCTGTTAAACATCTAGCTTTCTGTCTTGTATTCTACCTGACAGAGAGACTTATGTCCTGTTAAACATCTAGCTTTCTGTCTTGTATTCTACCTGACAGAGAGACTTATGTCCTGTTAAACATCTAGCTTTCTGTCTTGTTTTCTACCTGATAGAGAGACTGTTAAACATCTAGCTTTCTGTCTTGTATTCTACCCTGACAGAGACTTATGTCCTGTTAAACATCTAGCTTTCTGTCTTGTATTTCTACCTGATAGAGAGACTGTTAAACATCTAGCTTTCTGTCTTGTATTCTACCTGATAGAGAGACTGTTAAACATCTAGCTTTCTGTCTTGTATTCTACCTGATAGAGAGACTGTTAAACATCTAGCTTTCTGTCTTGTATTCTACCTGATAGAGAGACTGTTAAACATCTAGCTTTCTGTCTTGTATTCTACCTGATAGAAGACTGTTAAACATCTAGCTTTCTGTCTTGTATTCTACCTGACAGAGAGACTTATGTCCTGTTAAACATCTAGCTTTCTGTCTTGTATTCTACCTGATAGAGAGACCTGTTAAACATCTAGCTTTCTGTCTTGTATTCTACCTGATAGAGACTGCTTAAACATCTAGCTTTCTGTCTTGTATTCTACCTGACAGAGAGGACTTATGTCCTGTTAAACATCTAGCTTTCTGTCTTGTATTCTACCTGACAGAGAGAGACTTATGTCCTGTTAAACATCTAGCTTTCTGTCTTGTATTCTACCTGATAGAGAGACATGTCCTGTTAAACATCTAGCTTTCTGTCTTGTATTCTACCTGATAGAGAGACTGTTAAACATCTAGCTTTCTGTCTTGTATTCTACCTGACAGAGAGAGACTTATGTCCTGTTAAACATCTAGCTTTCTGTCTTGTATTCTACCTGACAGAGAGAGACTTATGTCCTGTTAAACATCTAGCTTTCTGTCTTGTATTCTACCTGACAGAGAGACTTATGTCCTGTTAAACATCTAGCTTTCTGTCTTGTATTCTACCTGATAGAGAGACTGTTAAACATCTAGCTTTCTGTCTTGTATTCTACCTGATAGAGAGACTGTTAAACATCTAGCTTTCTGTCTTGTATTCTACCTGATAGAGAGCTGTTAAACATCTAGCTTTCTGTCTTGTATTCTACCTGACAGAGAGAGACTTATGTCCTGTTAAACATCTAGCTTTCTGTCTTGTATTCTACCTGATAGAGAGACTGTTAAACATCTAGCTTTCTGTCTTGTATTCTACCTGATAGAGAGACTGTTAAACATCTAGCTTTCTGTCTTGTATTCTACCTGATAGAGACTGTTAAACATCTAGATTTCTGTCTTGTATTCTACCTGACAGAGAGAGCTTATGTCCTGTTAAACATCTAGCTTTCTGTCTTGTATTCTACCTGACAGAGAGAGACTTATGTCCTGTTAAACATCTAGCTTTCTGTCTTGTATTCTACCTGACAGAGAGAGACTTATGTCCTGTTAAACATCTAGCTTTCTGTCTTGTATTCTACCTGATAGAGCTTATGTCCTGTTAAACATCTAGCTTTCTGTCTTGTATTCTACCTGATAGAGAGACTTATGTCCTGTTAAACATCTAGCTTTCTGTCTTGTATTCTACCTGATAGAGAGACTGTTAAACATCTAGCTTTCTGTCTTGTATTCTACCTGATAGAGAGACTGTTAAACATCTAGCTTTATGTCTTGTATTCTACCTGATAGAGAGACTGTTAAACATCTAGCTTTCTGTCTTGTATTCTACCTGATAGAGAGACTGTTAAACATCTAGCTTTCTGTCTTGTATTCTACCTGATAGAGAGACTGTTAAACATCTAGCTTTCTGTCTTGTATTCTACCTGATAGAGAGACTGTTAAACATCTAGCTTTCTGTCTTGTATTCTACCTGACAGAGAGAGCTTATGTCCTGTTAAACATCTAGCTTTCTGTCTTGTATTCTACCTGACAGAGAGAGACTTATGTCCTGTTAAACATCTAGCTTTCTGTCTTGTATTCTACCTGACAGAGAGACTTATGTCCTGTTAAACATCTAGCTTTCTGTCTTGTTTTCTACCTGATAGAGAGACTGTTAAACATCTAGCTTTCTGTCTTGTATTCTACCTGATAGAGACTGTTAAACATCTAGCTTTCTGTCTTGTATTCTACCTGACAGAGAGAGACTATGTCCTGTTAAACATCTAGCTTTCTGTCTTGTTTTCTACCTGATAGAGAGACTGTTAAACATCTAGCTTTCTGTCTTGTATTCTACCTGATAGAGAGACTGTTAAACATCTAGCTTTCTGTCTTGTATTCTACCTGATAGAGAGACTGTTAAACATCTAGCTTTCTGTCTTGTATTCTACCTGATAGAGACTGTTAAACATCTAGCTTTCTGTCTTGTATTCTACCTGATAGAGACTGTTAAACATCTAGATTTCTGTCTTGTATTCTACCTGACAGAGAGAGACTTATGTCCTGTTAAACATCTAGCTTTCTGTCTTGTATTCTACCTGACAGAGAGAGACTTATGTCCTGTTAAACATCTAGCTTTCTGTCTTGTATTCTACCTGACAGAGAGAGACTTATGTCCTGTTAAACATCTAGCTTTCTGTCTTGTATTCTACCTGATAGACTTATGTCCTGTTAAACATCTAGCTTTCTGTCTTGTATTCTACCTGATAGAGACTTATGTCCTGTTAAACATCTAGCTTTCTGTCTTGTATTCTACCTGATAGAGAGACTGTTAAACATCTAGCTTTCTGTCTTGTATTCTACCTGATAGAGAGACTGTTAAACATCTAGCTTTCTGTCTTGTATTCTACCTGATAGAGAGACTGTTAAACATCTAGCTTTCTGTCTTGTATTCTACCTGATAGAGAGACTGTTAAACATCTAGCTTTCTGTCTTGTATTCTACCTGATAGAGAGAGACTTATGTCCTGTTAAACATCTAGCTTTCTGTCTTGTATTCTACCTGACAGAGAGAGACTTATGTCCTGTTAAACATATAGCTTTCTGTCTTGTATTCTACCTGATAGAGAGACTGTTAAACATCTAGCTTTCTGTCTTGTTTTCTACCTGATAGAGACTGTTAAACATCTAGCTTTCTGTCTTGTATTCTACCTGATAGAGAGACTGTTAAACATCTAGCTTTCTGTCTTGTATTCTACCTGATAGAGAGACTTCGTTAAACATCTAGCTTTCTGTCTTGTATTTCTACCTGATAGAGAGACTGTTAAACATCTAGCTTTCTGTCTTGTATTCTACCTGATAGAGAGACTGTTAAACATCTAGCTTTCTGTCTTGTATTCTACCTGATAGAGA
>NW_025757323.1:0-5680 GCF_021184085.1 Oncorhynchus gorbuscha
ACTGGGTACTTGTCAGAGCTGTCACCTCTGAACACTCTGGGTTCTCTCTCGGACTTGACGTGGAATGTCACATGTGGAACTGGTGGAACTTCATGCCTTACTGAATCGGTTGCTGACGTTTCTCTTCGTGGTGTACTGTGGAACTCAGCACTCGCATCTATGGCTCCTGCTGACGTCAATCTGGCTAATACCATGTCAATAAGGTGTAGTATGGCATCTGTATCACTACTGGGTGTGGACGTGTGTAAACCTCCTCTAAAAAACAGAGCCATAGGAAAAAAACATGGCTCTGACCTCACCCCGCAATCCCTAACACTCAGCTAGTGACTGATATAGCCCCACGCCACGATTTTATCACCAATTTTTAAGACTACTCAATTATCTAGGGCCTGTTAACTCTCTAATTTTTAGACTTAAATAGACTACATCCTCTCCGATTATTTGATTTCAGAACCATGGACATCTACCGAAAGAAAACATCACTGACTGCAATGCACCACCACATCAGAGGAAAGAGGCCATTCTAGGCGGGCCACGGAATGAAGAAATGCTGAAACTGATGCTCAGCAATCAAATTTGATTTGTAAAATTGAATTATTTGCAAAGAACTGCTGCAAATAAGACACCGGTTAGACATTGGAGAAATATGGTAAGAATGCCTATTTCTCTGTGCATTCATCCCTGAAACTTTTATTTAATTATCCACCTTTCTTTGGAAACTTTTTCAGCCCACAATTTGCTTTTGATAGTAAGATGTTTTTCCACAATCAATGCACACAGAAATATAAAAGACAATTTAATAGAGACATTGGTGATTTTATCAATGTAATCAGATTTAAAATATTAGGCAATGTTACTGACATTCAACTGATTATATAGCATACTAACCAGATGTGTTAACATTTGTTTAATTTGTAGCATAGGCATATGGATTGGGCTGCTATTATGTTCAGATTTTTAGCTGATCATTTTTTTTGTCCTATGCCAAACCTATTGCCGACCGACCCCTGCTGTACACAGTTTAACGGGGATAGGGGGGTGGCTTTTTTTTTGTCTTGCCTAGGGTGGCAGAACGTCAGGGCCGGCCCATCAAGATATCATTATGTGTTAGACAGTTGGCCCTCGGAGACAGGTCCTACTACTAATGCTTCCTGTCCATGTATTACTACTGGCCTACTAGCTGCCACTGATTCTTTCCTCCCCCTCCTTGTCTGTTTATTGGTTACACCTGTTATGTATTGTGGTGATTAGTTGGGCTTTATTAGCCAGCCGGCCCACATGTTCTTTGTGCGGGATTGTTTGTGTGACATTTGTGCAGGTTTGAGACGAGCCTGTTTTTTCCTGTTCGTGGGTTTTTCTGGACTGTTTTAGTCCACATGTTTGAGGCATTTGTTTTTGTGAGCGCCCAGTGTTTCATCGGGTGACCTATGTTCACCGTGTGTGCATTAAAGAGCACTACCTTGAACTCTCTGTTTCCTGCACCTGACTTCGCACCCACTACACCCAGATCGTTACAAGTAGCCTTGTTTCACTGCCAAAAATCTAGTGTTCAGTGAAATAACAACACAATGTCAAATACAGGTAGCCTAGATAAATAATTAACATCCAATCACATTAACCGTTACACTCTCGTGGGAATTACACCGTATGTAGCCAAACGTAGCTGCTGCTCATGTTGGTATCTGTACTGATGGCGCAAAAGCCATGACAGGGATGCATAGTGGAGTGGTAACGCACATGCAAGCAGTTGCTCCCGATGCCACTTGGGTACACTGCAGCATCCACCGAGAGGCTCTTGCTGCCAAGGGAATGCCTGGTAGCTTGAAAGATGTTTTGGACACTACAGTAAAAATGATTAACTTTGTTAAAGCAAGGCCACTGAACTCTCGTGTATTTTCTGCAATATGCAATGATATGGGCATGCAACACTTTTACAACCTACAGGAGTGCGCTGGTAATCAAGGGGAAAAGTATTGACACTTTTTTTTATTGAGAGACAAGCTTAAAGTTTTCTTTACTAACCATAGTGTTCACTTGTCTGACCGTTTGAATGATGAGTTTCTCACACGACTGGCCTATCTGGGTGATGTTTTTTCTCGCCTGAATGATCTGAATCTAGGATTACAGGGACTCTCCCCAACTATATTCAATGTGCGGGACAAAATTGAGGCTATGATGTTTGTGGGAAACGATTTAAGACTGAGACTCTCTCCAATACAAGCCAACATTGCAGACTTATGTGCGTCCTTTCAAGCACACCTTTCTGGTGAGTTATTCATAATTGTCGATGAACAAATAAGTTTTATACAGTATGTAAAATGTTTACATAAAGAGCAAAAGTATTGATTATTAGTATATTTTTATTTGTGCCCTGGTCCTATAAGAGCTCTTTGTCACTTCCCATGAGCTGGGTTGTGACACTCATTCTTATGTTTAATAAATCTATCGTATAGTGTGTGTGGCAGAATTACAATGATGGCAAAAAAACAACATTTGAGAGTGCGCTGAACATGGTGCTAGAGAGGGTATGCAGCTGGAGGTTGAATGTTTGAAGAGGGAACGCAGCTGGAGGTTGAATGTTTGAAGGGGTACGGGCTTTTACAAAGTATTCATACCCCTTGACTTACAGCATTAAATATTTTTTTGTGTTACAGCCTGAATAAAAAAAATTACAAATTAACCCATCTGCACAAAATCCCACAAAATGACAAAGTGAATACATTTTTTAGGAACTTTGGCAAATTTATTGAAAATGAAATAGTCAATACATATTAGAATCACTTATGGCAGCAATTCTTGCTCTACGATCTTTGCACACCTGGATGGTACAATATTTGTGAGTTATTCTTTTTTTAATTCTTCAAGCTCTGTCAAGGTGGATGTTGATCAATGCTAGACAGCCATTTTCAAGTCTTGCCATACATTTTCAAGCCGATTTAAGTCAAAACTGTCCCTCTGGAACATTCAATGTCATCTTGATAAGCAACTCCAGTGTATATTTGGTCTTGTAATTTAGGTTTTTGTTGAGCTGAAAGGTGTATTTGTCTCCCATTTTGCCCGTGCTTAGCTCTTGTCCTTTTTGATGACAAGCATGCCCATAACATGATGCAGCCACTACCATGCTTGAAAATATGAATAGCGGTTCTTAGTCATGTGTGGTGTTGGAATTGCCCCAAACATAACACTTTGTATTCAGGACATTAAGTTAATTTCTTTGCCACATTTTTTGTAGTTTTACTTTAGTGCCTTATTGCAACCAGGATGCATAAAGTCACCATTGGCCTCATGGTGAAATCTCATGAGTTTCCTTCCTCTCTGGCAACTGAGTTAGGAAGGATGCATGTAATTTTAGTGACTGGGTGTATTGATACACCATACAAAGTGTACTTAATAACTTCATCATGCTCAAAGGGATATTCAATGTCTGCTTTTTTATTTTATTTCTACCCATTTACCAATACTAAGTGCCCTTCCTCGCGAGACTTTGGAAAACCTCCCTGGTCTTTGTGGCTGAATATGTTTGAAATTCACTGCTCGACTGAGGGACCTTAGAGACAATTGTATGTGTGGGGTACAGAGATGAAGTAATCATTCAAAAATAATGTTAGTCATGTCATGGAAAAATACAGTCAATCATATATCTCAAATACCGGAGCCTGTGAGATCAAATAGACTTTTATTACAACATAATAAATTCTGAGCTGGTTCATGAAATCAACTATTTTCCAGTCTTGGCACATACCTCTTAAACATTTTTCCTCCTTACGTCACACTCATAGTAACTCCTCTTATTGACCTATCCCTCTGCTATTTAACCACCATCGTCTTATTGCCTTGCACCCATTTTTGTTTGGTTTTATATTAGGGCATGGAAACTGTAGTGCCTCAGCAATAGTTTAAAAAAGACAGACATGTTCTCGCCTTAAGGCATGTGCATGCATGTGGGGCCATAGCAACAGTCCCTGGCACTCTGGAAAAGACGCAAGAGGTGTAACCATAGCAAAAGTACATAGTAGGCCATAACGCAGTTACAGGAATAACCAGTCATGCATGTCCCACCCCAGACAGGTGCATGTCTAATGGCACATATAAAGTGCAACCATCTTACGAGCTCTTCTGCAATTAATAATTAACACATCGTCTGGAAATATCTCAATAGTCACTATTATTGTGCACATAGTGAGTCCATGCAATTTATTATGTGACTTGTTAAGCAAATACTTATTGACTCAAGATGTTTAATTGACTCAGCTTTTCATTTTTTATTAATTTGTAAACATTCCTAAAAAAAACTCATTCCACTTCGACATATAATTGGGTATTGTGTGTAGGCCAGTAACACATAATCAGTTACATAATTACCATGTCTTTATTCAGGCTCTAACACAGCAAAATGTGGAAAAAATAAAGGGGTATGAACACGTTCTGAAGGGACTGTATATCAGTTCACTGGTCACAATGGCAACACCCACCCGTAGCACGCGCACCAGCTGGTGTATCTCACTGATCACCCCTAAAGCCAACACCTCATTTGGCCGCCTTTCCTTCCAGTTCTCTGCTGCCTGTGACTGGAACGAATTGCAAAAATCACTTAACCACCATGTCTTCAGCTGAAATCGATGAAGTTGGAGACTTATCTCCCTCACCAACTTTAAACATCTGTTATCTGAGCAGCTAACCGATCGCTGCAGCTGTATGGGGTGGCAGGGTAGCCTAGTGGTTAGAGCATTGGACTATTAACTGAAAGGTTGCAAGTTCAAATCCCTGAGCTGACAAGGTACAAAATCTGTCATTCTGCCCCTGAACAGGCAGTTAACCCAATGTTCCTAGGCTGTCATTGAAAATAAGAATTTGTTCTTAACTGACATGCCTAGTTAAATAAAGGTAAAAAACATAGCCCACCCAATTTACCTACCTCATCCCCATACTGTTTTTATTTACTTTTCTGCTCTTTTGCACATCAGTATCTCTACCTGCAAATGACCATCTGATAATTTATCACTCCAGTATTAATCTGCAAAATTGTAATTATTCGCCTACCTCCTCATGGCTTTTGCCCACAATGTATATAGACTCTTTTTAAAAATGTTCTACTGTGTTATTGACTTGTTTATTGTTTACTCCATGTGTAACTAACTCTGTGTTGTTGTCTGTTCACACTCCTATGCTTTATCTTGGCCAGGTCGCAGTTGTAAATGAGAACTTGTTCTCAACTAGCCTACCTGGTTAAATAAAGGTGAAATAAAAAAAATATATAAAAAATATACATCCACGCTTGTCTCAGCACTGCTCCTCATTCTCTTTTCTTCCCTCTTCTTCAACCCTCATCCAAATTCTGCTTCAACTCTCTCCTTTCTCAAGTAATATAAAGGTGTTATTTTTCAACTCAATGCTACACTGGTCACTCGTTCAGACATGTAGTTGCAACCACAACAGTCACACTAGGGCCTAGATTAAATTGGATCAGCGTTAACCAGGCATAGCCGATGCCTGCATAGCGAATATTTTGCTGGTGTCGGGAGGTGGAACTGCCATTGAGCCATCAAATTGGTGAGGATCTGCATGCATGACTGGGATTGACGCAGCGAAAATCTCATTGTAATCATACTGCGTGGAAATTACCACCAGGGACACTCAAAGTCAAACTTAATAAATAAATCATTCTTTTGTCATGCAGGTG
>NW_025757324.1:0-5677 GCF_021184085.1 Oncorhynchus gorbuscha
TGTCATGTTTTGTAACTCGTTGGGACTTTTATTTGTCATGTTTTGTAACTGTTGGGACTTTTATTTGTCATGTTTTGTAACTGCGTTGGGACTTTTATTTGTCATGTTTTGTAACTCGTTGGGACTTTTATTTGTCATGTTTTGTAACTCGATTGGGACTTTTTTATTTGTCATGTTTTGTAACTCGTTGGGACTTTTATTTGTCATGTTTTGTAACTCGTTGGGACTTTTATTTGTCATGTTTTGTAACTCGTTGGGACTTTTATTTGTCATGTTTTGTAACTCGTTGGGACTTTTATTTGTCGTGTTTGTAACTGTTGGGACTTTTATTTGTCATGTTTTGTAACTCGTTGGGACTTTTATTTGTCATGTTTTTGTAACTCGTTGGGACTTTTATTTGTCATGTTTTGTAACTCGTTGGGACTTTTATTTGTCATGTTTTGTAACTTCGTTGGGACTTTTATTTGTCATGTTTTGTAACTCGTTGGGACTTTTATTTGTCATGTTTTGTAACTCGTTGGGACTTTTATTTGTCATGTTTTGTAACTCGTTGGGACTTTTATTTGTCATGTTTTGTAACTCGTTGGGACTTTTATTTGTCATGTTTTGTAACTCGTTGGGACTTTTATTTGTCATGTTTTGTAACTCGTTGGGACTTTTATTTGTCATGTTTTGTAACTCGTTGGGACTTTTATTTGTCATGTTTTGTAACTCGTTGGGACTTTTATTTGTCATGTTTTGTAACTCGTTGGGACTTTTATTTGTCATGTTTTGTAACTCGTTGGGACTTTTATTTGTCATGTTTTGTAACTCGTTGGGACTTTTATTTGTCATGTTTTGTAACTCGTTGGGACTTTTATTTGTCATGTTTTGTAACTCGTTGGGACTTTTATTTGTCATGTTTTGTAACTCGTTGGGACTTTTATTTGTCATGTTTTGTAACTCGTTGGGACTTTTATTTGTCATGTTTTGTAACTCGTTGGGACTTTTATTTGTCATGTTTTGTAACTCGTTGGGACTTTTATTTGTCATGTTTTGTAACTCGTTGGGACTTTTATTTGTCATGTTTTGTAACTCGTTGGGACTTTTATTTAGAAAGTTGTGATTTACCATTTTGGCCTCATGCAAATTAACTGTTGTATAAATCCATTGTTTTCTGTGTTTGTAGAACGGCTGTGTGTATGTGGACTGTGGAGAATCTCACACTGACCACAGCACCACCCACTCACAGGTGAGTGACCTTTGACCTCTACAACTCCCACATATAGCTACAGGATTAGAGCAGTACAACGGGATGAGTAACCCCTGACCTTTACACCTCCCACACACACCTACAGGACTAGATCAATATTCAGGATGGTTCAGAAGATAATGAGAAAAGAGGTGTGATGGGGGAAGAAAGAATGAAGTGTGAAGGGGCGAAAGTGGGAAGTGTTGGAGAGGGAGTTGGAGGAGACGAGAGTCCCAGTTCCTAGAGAGGTGAAAGGGAGGTTGGAGGAGACGAGAGTCCCAGTTCCTAGAGAGGTGAAAGGGATGTTGGAGGAGACGAGAGTCCCAGTTCCTAGAGAGGTGAAAGGGAGGTTGGAGGAGACGAGAGTCCCAGTTCCTAGAGAGGTGAAAGGGATGTTGGAGGAGACGAGAGTCCCAGTTCCTAGAGAGGTGAAAGGGATGTTGGAGAGACGCAGAGTCCCAGTTCCTAGAGAGGTGAAAGGGAGGTTGGAGGAGACGAGAGTCCCAGTTCCTAGAGAGGTGAAAGGGAGGTTGGAGGAGACGAGAGTCCCAGTTCCTAGAGAGGTGAAAGGGAGGTTGAGGAGACGAGAGTCCCAGTTCCTAGAGAGGTGAAAGGGAGGTTGGAGGAGACGAGAGTCCCAGTTCCTAGAGAGGTGAAAGGGAGGTTGGAGGAGACGAGAGTCCCAGTTCCTAGAGAGGTGAAAGGGAGGTTGGAGGAGACGAGAGTCCCAGTTCCTAGAGAGGTGAAAGGGAGGTTGGAGGAGACGAGAGTCCCAGTTCCTAGAGAGGTGAAGGGATGTTGGAGGAGACGAGAGTCCCAGTTCCTAGAGAGGTGAAAGGGAGGTTGGAGGAGACGAGAGCCCCAGTTCCTATTGCAGCACATGTACAAAACATTATAAACATTAGGATTTTTAATCCTTGAGACATGGATTGTGTATTTGTTTCAGGGGGTGAATGGGCAAGACCAAAATGTTCAACCTTTTGAAGGGGGTATGGTAGTACGTGGCAGGTGCACCGGTTTGTGTCAATAACTGCAACACTGCTGGGTTTTTACGCTTAACAGTGTTAGAAATGAGGATTTCCTGTTTAGTCTCAGGTCTAGTCTATAACCCACAGAAGGATTTCCTGTCTAGTCTATACCCCTGCAGAAGGATTTCCTGTCTAGTCTCTACCCTGCAGAAGGATTTCCTGTCTAGTCTCTACCCCCGCAGAAGGATTTCCTGTCTAGTCTCTACCCCGCAGAAGGATTTCCTGTCTAGTCTCTACCCTCGCAGAAGGATTTCCTGTCTAGTCTCTACCCTCGCAGAAGGATTTCCTGTCTAGTCTATACCCTCACAGAAGGATTTCCTGTCTAGTCTCTACCCCCCACAGAAGGATTTCCTGTCTAGTCTCTACCCTCGCAGAAGGATTTCTGTCTAGTCTCTACCCCTGCAGAAGGATTTCCTGTCTAGTCTCTACCCCTGCAGAAGGATTTCCTGTCTAGTCTCTACCCCTGCAGAAGGATTTCCTGTCTAGTCTCTACCCCTGCAGAAGGATTTCCTGTCTAGTCTCTACCCCTGCAGAAGGATTTCCTGTCTAGTCTCTACCCTCGCAGAAGGATTTCCTGTCTAGTCTCTACCCTCGCAGAAGGATTTTCTGTCTAGTCTCTACCCTCGCAGAAGGATTTCCTGTCTAGTCTCTACCCCTGCAGAAGGATTTCCTGTCTAGTCTCTACCTCGCAGAAGGATTTTCTGTCTAGTCTCTACCCTCGCAGAAGGATTTCCTGTCTAGTCTCTACCCCCGCAGAAGGATTTCCTGTCTAGTCTCTACCCCCGCAGAAGGATTTCCTGTCTAGTCTCTACCCCCGCAGAAGGATTTCCTGTCTAGTCTCTACCCCTGCAGAAGGATTTCCTGTCTAGTCTCTACCCTCGCAGAAGCCAAAGCCCCTCCCCGGTCCATGTGGTCACACACACGTTAGGCACTCCTGGCGAAGAAGTTTAAGCACTGCATTCTCCCAATCCTGATAGGTCCAAATAGCCAATGAGAGAACCCCCAAAACCTCCTCCAGGGCATTTATTATTATTATTATTATGGCAGGTAGCCTAGTGGTTAGAGTGTAGAGGTGGCAGGGTAGCCTAGTGGTTAGAGTGTAGAGGCGGCAGGGTAGCCTAGTGGTTAGAGTGTAGAGGCGGCAGGGTAGCCTAGTGGTTAGAGTTGAGAGGCGGCAGGGTAGCCTAGTGGTTAGAGTGTAGAGGCGGCAGGGGTAGCCTAGTGGTTAGAGTGTAGAGGCGGCAGGGCAGCCTAGTGGTTAGAGTGTAGAGGCGGCAGGGTAGCCTAGTGGTTAGAGTGTAGAGGCGGCAGGGTAGCCTAGTGGTTAGAGTGTAGAGGCGGCAGGGTAGCCTAGTGGTTAGAGTGTAGAGGAGGCTGGGTAGCCTAGTGGTTAGAGTGTAGAGGAGGCTGGGTAGCCTAGTGGTTAGAGGCAGAGGCGGCAGGGTAGCCTAGTGGTTAGAGTGTAGAGGCGGCAGGGTAGCCTAGTGGTTAGGAGTGTAGAGGCGGCAGGGTAGCCTAGTGGTTAGAGTGCAGGAGGCGGCAGGGTAGCCTAGTGGTTAGAGGTAGAGGCGGCAGGGTAGCCTAGTGGTTAGAGTGTAGAGGCGGCAGGGTAGCCTAGTGGTTAGAGTGTAGAGGCGGCAGGGGTAGCCTAGTGGTTAGAGGTAGAGGCGGGCAGGGTAGCCCAGTGGTTAGAGTGTAGAGGCGGCAGGGTAGCCTAGTGGTTAGAGTGTAGAGCGGCAGGGTAGCCTAGTGGTTAGAGTGTAGAGGCGGCAGGGCAGCCAGTGGTTAGAGGTAGAGGCGGCAGGGTAGCCTAGTGGTTAGAGTAGAGGGGCAGGGTAGCCTAGTGGTTAGAGGTAGAGGCGGGGGTAGCCTAGTGGTTAGAGGTAGAGGCGGCAGGTAGCCTAGTGGTTAGAGGTAGAGGCGTGCAGGGTAGCCAGTGGTTAGAGGTAGAGGCGGCAGGGTAGCCAGTGGTTAGAGTGCAGAGGAGGCAGTGAGCCTAGTGGTTAGAGTGTAGAGGCGGCAGGGCAGCCTAGGTGGTTAGGAGTGCAGAGGCTGCAGGGGCAGCCCAGTGGTTAGAGTGCAGAGGCATGCAGTGGCAGCCTAGTGGTTAGAGTGCAGAGGCGAGGGCAGCCTAGTGGTTAGAGTGCAGAGGCGGCAGGGTAGCCTAGTGGTTAGAGTGCAGAGGCGGCAGGGTAGCCCAGTGGTTAGAGTGTAGAGGCGGCAGGGTAGCTCTAGTGGTTAGAGGTAGAGGCGGCAGGGCAGCCTAGTGGTTAGAGTGCAGAGGCGCAGGGTAGCCTAGTGGTTAGGAGTGTAGAGGCGGCAGGGTAGCCTAGTGGTTAGAGTGTAGAGGCGGCAGGGTAGCCTAGTGGTTAGAGTGTAGAGGCGGCAGGGTAGCCTAGTGGTTAGAGTGTAGAGGCGGCAGGGTAGCCTAGTGGTTAGAGTGTAGAGGCGGCAGGGTAGCCTAGTGGTTAGAGCATTGGGCCAGTAACTGAAAGGTTGCTAGATCGAATCCCCTGAGCTGACAAGGTAAAAATCTGTCGTTCTACCCCTGAACAAGGCAGTTAACTCACTCATCCCGTTCAGTCCTGACAGATTCTGTCTACACACTGAAGCTCTGCTCCTAAGGGGTGGGTGTTGTCATCCTTGCCCCTCTCTACCAACAGTAATGCAGACACATGAATAATGTGTCTGACCTGGCTGTCTTGTGTGTCTGACCTGGCTGTCTTGTGTGTCTGACCTGGCTGTCTTGTGTGTCTGACCTGGCTGTCTTGTGTGTCTGACCTGGCTGTCTTGTGTGTCTGACCTGGCTGTCTTGTGTGTCTGACCTGGCTGTCTTGTCTGTCTGACCTGGCTGTCTTGTCTGTCTGACCTGGCTGTCTTGTGTGTCTGACCTGGCTGTCTTGTCTGTCTGACCTGGCTGTCTTGTGTGTCTGACCTGGCTGTCTTGTGTGTCTGTCGGTCTGTCTGTCTGTCAACAACAACAACAATATACTGTATTTGCTTATATCAACTTTATACATTCTATTACACCTTATAAATATCTAGAAACATTAACATGTTCATAACCCCTCTATAACAGGAGACTGGGCACAACCTGACAGTGAACCTGACCACTCTGAGGGTGTGGTGTTATGCCTGTGGGAAAGAGGTGTTCCTGGAGCGTAAACTGGGCCCTCACTGCCCTGTTCCCAGCACCAAGACCCTCACATCACCTCTCACCAACAACACACAGGTAATGTTATGCTCTGAAACCAACGTTGATTGGTTGATATGCCGATTGGTTGGTTGATTTATTTATTGGTCGGTTGATTGATTGATACATTCATTGATGCAGTCATTGAGTAATTGATAGATCGATCCCTGAATGAATTGTGATTGATTGATACCTAGATTGATACCTAGATTGATTGATTGATAC
>NW_025757325.1:0-5677 GCF_021184085.1 Oncorhynchus gorbuscha
GTATCTGTGTAGTACTGGACTGTGTATCTGTGTAGTACTGGACTGTGTAAGTATCTGTGTAGTACTGGACTGTGTGTCTGTGTAGTACTGGACTGGGTATCTGTGTAGTACTGGACTGGGTAAGTATCTGTGTAGTACTGGACTGGGTAAGTATCTGTGTAGTACTGGACTGTGTATCTGTGTGGTACTGGACTGTGTATCTGTGTAGTACTGGACTGTGTATCTGTGTAGTACTGGACTGGGTAAGTATCTGTGTAGTACTGGACTGGGTATCTGTGTAGTACTGGACTGTGTAAGTATCTGTGTAGTACTGGACTGGGTATGTGTAGTACTGGACTGGGTAAGTATCTGTGTAGTACTGGACTGTGTATCTGTGTAGTACTGGACTGTGTATCTGTGTAGTACTGGACTGTGTATCTGTGTAGTACTGGACTGGGTATCTGTGTAGTACTGGACTGGGTATCTGTGTAGTACTGGACTGGGTATCTGGCTCTGACAGTACCACCTAGAACGGTGGAGGAGAGAACGCTTTACTGGACTGCAATGCTAAGCGCTAAGGAAGTATCTGTGTAGTACTGGACTGCAATGCTAAGCGCTAAGGAAGTATCTGTGTAGTACTGGACTGCAATGCTAAGCGCTAAGGAAGTATCTGTGTAGTACTGGACTGGGTAAGTATATGTGTAGTACTGGACTGTGTAAGTATCTGTGTAGTACTAGACTGGGTATCTGTGTAGTACTGGACATCTGTGTAGTACTGGACTGGGTAAGTATCTGTGTAGTACTGGACTGGGTAAGTATCTGTGTAGTACTGGACTGGGTATCTGTGTAGTACTGGACTGGGTATCTGTGTAGTACTGGACTGGGTAAGTATCTGTGTAGTACTGGACTGGGTATCTGTGTAGTACTGGACTGGGTATCTGTGTAATACTGGACTGGGTATCTGTGTAGTACTGGACTGTGTAAGTATCTGTGTAGTACTGGACTGGGTAAGTATCTGTGTAGTACTGGACTGGGTATCTGTGTAGTACTGGACTGTGTAAGTATCTGTGTAGTACTTGACTGTGTGTCTGTGTAGTACTGGACTGGGTATCTGTGTAGTACTGGACTGGGTAAGTATCTGTGTAGTACTGGACTGGGTAACTGTGTAGTACTGGACTGTGTAAGTATCTGTGTAGTACTGGACTGGGTATCTGTGTAGTACTGGACTGGGTAAGTATCTGTGTAGTACTGGACTGTGTATCTGTGTAGTACTGACCGTGTATCTGTGTACTGACTGTATCTGTGTAGTACTGGACTGGGTATCTGTGTAGTACTGACTGGAAGACATCTGTGTGATACTGGACTGTGTATCTGTGTGGTACTGGACTGTGTATCTGTGTAGTACTGGACTGTGTATCTGTGTAGTACTGGACTGGGTAAATATCTGTGTAGTACTGGACTGGGTATCTGTGTAGTACTGGACTGTGTAAGTATCTGTGTAGTACTGGACTGGGTATGTGTAGTACTGGACTGGGTAAGTATCTGTGTAGTACTGGACTGTGTAAGTATCTGTGTAGTACTGGACTGTGTATCTGTGTAGTACTGGACTGGGTATCTGTGTAGTACTGGACTGGGTATCTGTGTAGTACTGGACTGTGTATCTGTGTGATACTGGACTGTGTATCTGTGTAGTACTGGACTGTGTATCTGTGTAGTACTGGACTGTGTATCTGTGTAGTACTGGACTGGGTAAGTATCTGTGTAGTACTGGACTGTGTAAGTATCTGTGTAGTACTGGACTGGGTATCTGTGTAGTACTGGACTGGGTAAGTATCTGTGTAGTACTGGACTGGGTATCTGTGTAGTACTGGACTGGTAAGTATCTGTGTAGTACTGGACTGGGTATCTGTGTGATACTGGACTGGGTATCTGTGATAGTACTGGACTGGGTATCTGTGTGATACTGGACTGGGTATCTGTGTGATACTGGACTGGGTATCTGTGTGATACTGGACTGGGTATCTGTGTGATACTGGACTGGGTATCTGTGTGATACTCACTGGTTGGCCTCAATCCTGTCCTTTCTGTAACATAGTTGCTGGGGATAAATCCCTTATTTCTGATAGGGGAGATTTAGGAATCAGGTTATCAAGTTATCAAGTTATCAGGTTATCAGGTTATCAGATTATCAGGGTATCAGGTTATCAGGTTATCAAGTATCAGGTATCAGGTTATCAGGTATCAGGTATCAGGTTATCAAGTATCAGGTATCAGGTTATCAGGTTATCAGGTATCAGGTTATCAAGTATCAGGTTATCAGGTTATCAGGTTATCAGGTATCAGGTTATCAGGTTATCAGGTTATCAGGTATCAGGTATCAGGAGGTTATCAGGTTATCAGGTATCAGGTATCAGGTTATCAGGTTATCAGGTTATCAGGTTATCAGGTTATCAGGTTATCAGGTTATCAGGTTATCAGGTTATCAGGTTATCAGGTATCAGGTATCAGGTATCAGGTATCAGGTTATCAGGTTATCAGGTTATCAGGTATCAGGTATCAGGTTATCAGGTTATCAGGTTATCAGGTTATCAGGTATCAGGTATCAGGTTATCAGGTATCAGGTATCAGGTATCAGGTATCAGGTTATCAGGTTATCAGGTTATCAGGTTATCAGGTATCAGGTATCAGGTTATCAGGTTATCAGGTTATCAGGTTATCAGGTATCAGGTATCAGGTTATCAGGTTATCAGGTTATCAGGTATCAGGTATCAGGTATCAGGTTATCAGGTTATCAGGTTATCAGGTATCAGGTTATCAGGTTATCAGGTATCAGGTTATCAGGTATCAGGTATCAGGTTATCAGGTTATCAGGTTATCAGGTATCAGGTATCAGGTTATCAGGTTATCAGGTTATCAGGTTATCAGGTTATCAGGTTATCAGGTTATCAGGTTATCAGACACATCAAGTTGTTTCTCTCTTTGGTTTAAAGCATATTTTGTATTTTTTTAAATTAACATATTGAGACCCTATGGTTCCCTTTTCCAAAATGTACCCTGTATATTTACACACACACACACACACACACACACACACACACACACACACACACACACACACACACACACACACACACACACACACACACACACACACACACACACACACACACACACACACACACACACACACACACACCCTCCCACCCACCTACCCGTGTTTGTCCTGTGCCCTCCACCACAGCTGGTCCTGTTTGTGTAGGATGGTGTACTCGTCTCCCTGAGTCAAAGTCAGGTCCGTGTCCTCTTTCGCTGTAAAGTCATACATGGCAACCACTAGTATGTCTCCGTCCTCGTTATCTGGAGGAGGGGGAGGCAGCTTCCTCCTGGACCGATCCGTCTGATTACAACATATATATATATATATATACATATATATATACATATATATACATACATATATATACATACATATATATACATACATATATATACGGCAGGGAGAAGACTATAGTAATGCAGTAGTGGAAGAACACACACACTACACACACACACACTACACACTACACACACACACACACACACACACACACACTACACTTACCCTGTTAGCATGTCCCGGGTGCCTCCTAGTGTGAAAACACAGAGATCCAGATCCACTATCCAGGCTGACATGGGTGCTGATCTCTCTAGCACAACAAGACAGGTTACAGTGTGTGTGTGTGTGTGTGTGTGTGTGTGTGTGTGTGTGTGTGTGTGTGTGTGTGTGTGTGTGTTTACCTGGATTCTACAGAACAGCAGCAGCAGAAAAATGAATGAAAAGAGTGATCTGAAAACGGAGAGGAAAAATCACACACACACAATCCTTAAAACCTAACCCTAACCCTAACCCTAACCCCTAACCGTAAAACTAATCCCTAACCCTAACCCTAACCCTAACCCTAACCCCCAACCCTAAACTAACCCCTAACCCTAACCCTAACCCTAACCCTAACCCCTAACCCTAACCCTAACCCTAACCCCCAACCCTAAACTAACCCCTAACCCTAACCCTAACCCCCAACCCTAAACTAACCCCTAACCCTAACCCTAACCCTGATCCTAACCCCCAACCCTAAACTAACCCCCTAACCCTAACCCTAACCCCCAACCCTAAACTAACCCCCTAACCCTAACCCTAACCCCCAACCCTAAACTAACCCCTAACCCTAACCCCTAACCGTAAAACTAATCCCTCAAACTAAACCCTAACCCTAAACTAACCCCTAACCCTAACCCTAACCCCTAACCGTAAAACTAATCCCTAAAACTAAACCCTAACCCTAAACTAACCCCTAACCCTAACCCTAAACTAACCCCTAACCCTAACCCTAACCCCCAACCCTAAACTAACCCCTAACCCTAACCCTAACCCCTAACCCTAAAACTAATCCCTAAAACTAAACCCTAACCCTAAACTAACCCCTAACCCTAACCCTAACCCCTAACCCTAAAACTAATCCCTAAAACTAAACCCTAACCCTAAACTAACCCCTAACCCTAACCCCTAACCCTAAAACTAACCCCTAACCCTAACCCTAACCCCTAACCCTAAACTAACCCCTAACCCTAACCCCTAACCCTAAACTAACCCCTAACCCTAACCCTAACCCCTAACCCTAAACTAACCCATAACCCTAACCTTAACCCCTAACCCTAAACTAAACCCCTAACCCTAACCCTAACCCCCAACCCTAAACTAACCCCTAACCCTAAACTAACCCCTAAACTAACCCCTAACCCTAAACCAACCCCTAACCCTAACCCTAACCCCCAACCCTAAACTAACCTCTAACCCTAAACTAACCCCTAAACTAACCCCTAACCCTAACCCTAACCCCTAACCAGTAAAACTAATCCCTCTCCCTAAAACTAAACCCTAAACTAACCCCTAACCCTAACCCTAACCCCTAACCCTAAAACAACCCCTAACCCTAACCCTAACCCCTAACCCTAAACTAACCCCAACCCCCAACCCTAAACTAACCCCTAAACTAACCCCTAACCCTAAACTAACCCCTAACCCTAACCCTAACCCCTAACCGTAAACTAACCCCTAAACCTAAAACTAACCCCTAACCCTACAACTAACCCCTAACCCTACAACTAACCCCTACCCTAAACTAACCCCTAACCCTAAACTAACCCCTAACCCTACAACTAACCCCTAACCCTACAACTAACCCCTACCCTAAACTAACCCCTAACCCTAAACTAACCCCTAACCCCAACCCTAAACTAACCCCTAACCCTAAACTAACCCCTAACCCTAAACTAACCCCTAAACCTAAAACTAACCCCTAACCCTAAACTAACCCCTAACCCTAACCCTAACCCCTAACCCTAAACTAACCCCTAACCCTAAACTAACCCTAAAACTAACCCCTAACCCTAAACTAACCCTAAAACTAACCCCTAACCCTAAACTAACCCCTAAGACCTGTGGGGTCCGGCAAAATGTCCCCACTTGTCCAATGTTCCTTGTTTTACCCATAAAGACAGTAAAACCACACTACACACACAGTGTTTTACTGTCCTCCTGAGGACTTCAGGTACCCATAAAGACAGTAAAACCACACTACACACACATTCAAGACTTCTCAAGAAAAGGAAACCAGCTTTCTGTCAATGCCCACCCACTCTATATGAGTGGAAGATGAAT
>NW_025757326.1:0-5677 GCF_021184085.1 Oncorhynchus gorbuscha
TGTCATGTTTGTCATTTATTATCATGTCTTGTCCCTGTGCTCCCCATGCTATTCGTTTCCCTCTGCTGGTCTTATTTGGTTCTTTCCCTCCTTCTATCCCTCTCTCTCCCCCTCCCTCTCTCACTCTCTCGCTCTCTCTTCTCTCTATCGTTCCGTTCCTGCTCCCAGCTGTTCCTATTCCCCTAATCATCATTTAATCTTCCCACCTGTTCCCGATCCTTTCCCTGATTAGAGTCCCTATTTATTCCTTTGTGATCCGTTCCTGTCCCGTCGGTTCCTTGTATTGTATTCACCATGCTGTGATTGCGTTTCCGCCCTGTCCTGTCGTGTTTTTGCTGTGATTGTGTATCGCCCTGTCCTGTCGTGTTTTTTGCCTTCATCAGATGCTGCGTGTGAGCAGGTGTCTCTGTCGACTACGGCCTGCGCCTACCCGAAGCGACCTGCAGTCTGTGGCCGCTTCTCCAGTTATTTCCCCTCTACAAGTCTAGAGGATTTCTGTTATTCCCTGTTTGGACTTAAATAAACTCTGTTTCTGTTAAGTCGCTTTTGGGTCTCTTTCACCTGCATGACAGAAGGAACCGACCAAGGAATGGACCCAGCGACTTCAGACGCTCGTTACACTGCCGTCGAGATCCAGAGCCATGCTCGGCAGACACGAGCAGGAATTGTCTGCTGCTCGCCATGCTGCCGTGGAGAACCTGGCCGCTCAGGTTTCCGACCTCTCTGGACAGTTCCAGAGTCTACGTCTCGTGCCACCTGTTACTTCCTGGCCTGCCGAGCCTCCAGAACCTAGGGTTAATAACCCACCTTGCTACTCCGGGCAGCCACTGAGTGCAGCTCCTTTCTCACGCAGTGTGAGTTGTGTTCTCTCTCAACCCAACACATACTCTGAGAGAGAGCTCAGGTTGCTTACGTCATTTCACTCCTTACTGGCCGGGCTCGAGAATGGGGCACAGCTATCTGGGAGGCAAGGGCTGATTGCTCTAACAAATTCCAGAACTTTAAGGAGATGATTCGGGTTTTTGACCGTTCAGTTTTTGGTGGGGAGGCTTCTAGGAGAAGCCCTGGCTTCCTTATGCCAAGGTGAGCCGGTCCATAACGGATTATTCCATTGAGTTTCGCACTCTTTGCTGCCTCTAGTGAGTGGAACGAGCCGGCGCTGCTCGCTCGTTTTCTGGAGGACTCCACGCAGTGGTTAAGGATGAGATTCTCTCCCCGGGAGGTTCCTTCAGATGTGGACTCTTTGATTGCTCTCGCCATCCGCATAGAGCAGACGGGTAGATCTTCGTCACCGGGCTCGTGGAAGAGAGCTCGCATCATGATGTTTCCCTGCTCCGCATCGCAACCATCTCCCTCCTCTGGCTTTGAGACTGAGCCCATGCAGCTGGGAGGATTCGCATCTCGAATAAGGAGAGGAACGGAGGATCCCAACCGCCTGTGCCTCTATTGCGGAGTTGCTGGACATTTTGTTAATTCATGTCCAGTAAATGCCAAAGCTCATCTGTAGCGGGCTACAGGTGAGCGCAACTACTCAAGTCTCTCCATCAAGGTCCTGTACTACTTTGTGTTCGGTCACCTACGCTGGACCGGTTCGGGTGCTACATGTGAAGTACCTTGATAGACTCTGGGGCTGAGGTTGTTTCATGAAAGCATGGGTTCGGAAACATGACATTCCTTTCAGAGGTTAGATAAGCCTACGCCCATGTTCGCCTTAGATGGTAGTCATCTTCCCAGTATCAGATTTGAGACACTACCTTTAACCCTCCAGTATCTGGTAACCACAGTGAGACTATTTCTTTTTTGATTTTCCGTTCACCGTTTACACCTGTTGTTTTGGGTCATCCTGGCTAGTATGTCATAATCCTTCTATTAATTGGTCTAGTAATTCTATCCTATCCTGGAACAGTTTCTTGTCATGTGAAGTGTTTAATGTCTGCCATCCCTCTCCGTTTCTTCTGTCCTACTTCTCAGGAGGAACCTGGCGATTTGACAGGAGTGCCGGAGGAATATCATGATCTGCGCACGGTCTTCCAGTCGGTCCCAACCAACTCCCTTCCTCCTCACCGGTCGTATGATTGTAAGTATTGATCTCCTTCAGGGGACCACTCCTCCTCGGGGTAGACTATACCTCTGTCGGCTCCCGAACGTAAGGCTCTCGAGGATTATTTGTCTGTGTCTCTTGGCGCGGTACCATAGTGCCTTCTTCTTCTCCGGCCGGGGCGGGGTTCTTTTTTGTTAAGAAGAAGGACGGTACTCTGCGCCCCTGCGTGGATTATCGAGGCTGAATGACCTAACGGTTAAGAATCGTTATCAGCTTCCCCATATGTCATCAGCCTTCGGGTCTGCAGGGAGCCAGGTGCTTTACTAAGTTGGACCTTCGTAACGCTTGCCATCTCGTGCATCAGAGAGGGGGACAGAGTGGAAAGCGGCGTTTAACACTCCGTTAGGGCATTTTGAGTACCGGGTTCTGCCGTTCGGTCTCGCCAATGCGCCAGCTGTTTTTCAGGCATTAGTTAATGATGTTCTGAAGACATGCTGAACATTTTTGTTTTTGTCTATCTTGACGATATCCTGATTTTTTCTCCGTCACTCGAGATTCATGTTCAGCGCGTTCGGCGTGTTCTACAAGCGCCTTTTAGAAATTGTCTCGTAAAGCTGAGGTACTCTTTTCATGTCTCCTCCGTTACTTTTCTCGGTTCCGTTATTTTCCGCTGAAAGGCATTCAGATGGATTCGCTAAGGTCCAAGCTGTCAGTGATTGGCCCGTTCCAAGGTCAACGTGTCGAGTTGCAGCGCTTTAGGTTTCGCTAATTTCTATCGGCGTTTCATTCGTAATTTCGGTCCAAGTTGCTGCCCCTCTCACAGCTCTTACTTCTGTCAAGACGTGTTTTAAGTGGTCCGGTTCCGCAGGAGCTTTTGATCTTCTAAAAGAACGTTTTCGTCCGCTCTATCCTCGTTACTCTGACGTCACTAGACAATTCATTGTCGAGGTTGGCCTTCAGAGATGGCGTAAGAACCATTCTATCCAGCGCTTCCAGTCTGACGATAAGAGTTCATCCTTGCGCTTATTTTTCTCATCGCCTGTAAGCCATCTGACGCAACTATGATGTGGGTAACCGTGAACTGCTCGCCATCCGCTTAGCCCCTAGGCGAATGGCGACAGTGGTTGGAGGGGCGACCGTTCCTTTTGTCGTTTGGACAGACCATAAGAACCTTGAGTACATCCGTTCTGCCAAACGACTTAATGCCGTCAAGCTCGTTGGGCGTTGTTTTTTCGCTCGTTCCAGTTTGTGATTTCTTACCGTCGGTAGCAAAGAACACCAAGCCTGATGCCTTATATCCGTCTGTTTAGTTCTTCTGTGGCTTCTACTGATCCCGAGGGGATTCTTCCTTATGGGCGTGTTGTCGGGTTAACAGTCTGGGGAATTGAAAGACAGGTTAAGCAAGCACTCACGCACACTGCGTCGCCAGCCGCGCTTGTCCTAGTAACCTCCTTTTCGTTCCTGTTTCCACTTAAGTCTGGCTGTTCTTCAGTGGGCTCACTCTGCCAAGTTAGCTGGTCATCCCGGTGTTCGAGGCACTCTTGCGTCCTATTCGCCAGCGCTTTTGAGGTGGCCGACTCAGGGCGTGACAGCGCCCGTTCGTGGCTGCTTGTTCGGACTACTTGCGCAGACTAAATTCGGGTAACTCTCCTCCTGCCGGTCGTCTCAGACGCTCCCCCATTCCTTCTCGACCATGGTCTCACATTGCCTTAAGACTTCATTACCGGTCTGCCTTTGTCTGCGGAAGACTGTGATTCTGACGGTTGTCGATAGGTTCTCTAAAGTGACACATTTCATTCCCCTCGCTAAACTTCCTTCGCTAAGGAGACGGCACAAATCATTATTGAGAATGTATTCAGAATTCATGGCCTCCCGTTAAACGCCGTTTCAGACAGAGGCCCACCAATTCACGTCACAGTTTTGGAGGGAGTTCTGTCGTTTGATTGGTGCGTCCGTCAGTCTCTCTTCCGGGTTTCATCCCCAGTCTAACGGTCAAGCAGAGAGAGACCAATCAGGCGATTGGTCGCATACTACGCAGCCTTTCTTTCAGAAACCTGCGTCTTGGGTAAGGAACAGCTCCCCTGGGCAGAATACGCTCACAATTCGCTTCCATGCGTCTGCTACCGGGTTATCTCCGTTTCAGAGTAGTCTGGGTTACCAGCCTCCTCTGTTCTCATCCCCAACTTGCCGAGTCCAGCGTTCCCTCCGCTCAGCGTTTGTCCAACGTTGTGAGCGCACCTGGGGAGGTGAGGTCTGCACTTTGCCGTTACAGGGCACAGACGGTGAGCCGCCAATAAACGCAGGATTAGAGTCAAGGTATTGTTGCGGCCAGTGGCTTTCCCTCGCAACCTTCCTCTTACGACAGCTTCTCGTAAGTTGACTCCGCGGTTCATTGGTCCGTTCCGTGTCTCCCAGGTCGTCAATCCTGTCGCTGTCGACTGCTTCTTCCGCGACATCTTCGTCCGCGTCCATCCTGTCTTCCCATGTCTCCTGTGTTAAGCCCTTTCTTCGCACCCCCGTTCGTCTTCCTCCCCCTCCCGTCCTTGTCGAGCGCACCTATTTACAAGGTACATAAGATCATGGACATGCGTTCTCGGGGACAGGGTCACCAATACCCTAGTGGATTGGGAGGGATTCTGGTCCTGAGGAGAGGAGTTGGGTTCCGTCTCGGGGCGTGCTGGACCGTTCCCTCATCGATGATTTCCTCCGTTGCCGCCAGGATTCCTCCTCGAGTGCGCCAGGAGGCGCTCGGTGAGTGGGGGGTACTGTCATGTTTGTCATTTATTATCATGTCTTGTCCCTGTGCTCCCCATGCTATTCGTTTTCCCTCTGCTGGTCTTATTTGGTTCTTTCCCTCCTTCTATCCCTCTCTCTCCCCCTCCCTCTCTCACTCTCTCGCTCTCTCTTCTCTCTATCGTTCGTTCTGCTCCCAGCTGTTCCTATTCCCCTAATCATCATTTAATCTTCCCACACCTGTTCCCGATCCTTTCCCCTGATTAGAGTCCCCTATTTATTCCTTTGTGATCCGTTCCTGTCCCGTCGGTTCCTTGTATTGTATTCACCATGCTGTGATTGCGTTTCGCCCTGTCCTGTCGTGTTTTTGCTGTGATTGTGTATCGCCCTGTCCTGTCGTGTTTTTTTGCCTTCATCAGATGCTGCGTGTGAGCAGGTGTCTCTGTCGACTACGGCCTGCGCCTACCCGAAGCTTGACCTGCAGTCTGTGGCCGCTTCTCCAGTTATTTCCCCTCTACAAGTCTAAGGATTTCTGTTATTCCCTGTTTGGACTTAAAATAAACTCTGTTTCTGTTAAGTCGCTTCCCAGACTCCTCTCACCTGCATGACAGATAAAGTACTTTACTCTACATGTCTATAAACTACTGAAATCACAAGACACTCACTAACCCATGAATAAAGATACTTTACTCTACATGTCACATAAACTACTGAAATCACCAGGAACACTCACTAACCCATAGATAAAGATACTTTACTCTACATGTCACATAAACTACTGAAATCACCAGGAACACTCACTAACCCATAGATAAAGATACTTTACTCTACATGTCACATAAACTACTGAAATCACCAGGAACACTCACTAACCCATAGATAAAGATACTTTACTCTACATGT
>NW_025757327.1:0-5674 GCF_021184085.1 Oncorhynchus gorbuscha
TATTTGGATAGAAACTCTGAAGTTTCTAAAACTGTTTGAATGATGTCTGCGAGTATAACATAACTCATATGGCAGGCTAAAACCTGAGAAAAAAATCCAAACAGGAAGTGGGAAATCTGAGGTTGGTCGTTTTTCAAGTCATTCCCTATTGAAGATGGGATATGGGTCATGCTGCACTTTCTAAGGCTTCCACTAGATGTCAACAGTCTTTAGAACCTTGTTTGATGCTTCTACTGTGAAGGGGGGCCGAATGAGAGGGGAATGAGTCAGGGCTCTGCCAGAGAGCAACGAGCTGGTGGCGCTTGTTCACGTGAGAGTGAGCTCTGTTCCATTGCATTTCTACAGAAAAGGAATTCTCCGGTTGGAACATTATTGAAGATTTATGTTAAAAACATCCTAAAGATTGATTCTATACTTCATTTGACATGTTTCTACGGACTGTAATGGAACGTTTTGACTTTGTCTGCTCCTAGGGAAAGCGTGTCATGAATTTTGTTTTGTGAACTGAACGCGCTAACAAAAGGAGCTATTTCGAACAAAACAAACATTTATTGTAGAACTGGCATTCTGATAAAGATCATCAAAGGTAAGTTAATATTTATAATGTTATTTCTGACTTCTTGTTGACTCCAACATGGCGGATATCAGCTTGGGTTGTTTTGGTCTCTGAGTGCCGTACTCAAGTTATTGCATGGTTTGCTTTTTCCGTAAACTTTTTTCAATATCTGACACAGCGGTTGCATTAACCTGTTATGGTTACTTTTTGATGAATTGTGTGCCCAAACTGAACTGCCTCCTACTCTGTGTCAGATGCTAATATATGCATATTATTACTACTATTGGATAGGAAACACTCTGAAGTTTCTAAAACTGTTTGAATGATGTCTGTGTAAGTATAACAACTCATATGGCAAGCAAGAACCTGAGAACCTGTATAACACTTTTGATGTGGCTCTCTGCAAAATCCTCGGATGTTTTTGGAACTACTGAACATAACGCGCCAATGTATACTGAGATTTTTTTCATATAAATATGAACTTTATCGAACAAAACTTACATGAAGTCCTATGAGTGTCATCTGATGAAGATCATCAAAGGTTAGTGATTTATTCTCTCTATTTCTGATTTTTGTGACTCCACTCTTTGGCTGGAAAAATGGCTGTGTTTTTCTGTGACTTGGCTCTGACCTAACATAATCGTTTGTGGTGCTTTCGCTGTAAAGCCTTTTTGAAATCAGTCACTGTGGTGGGATTAACAAGAAGTGTATCTTTAAAATGGTGTGAAATAGTTGTATGTTTGAGGAATTTTAATTATGAAATTTCTGTTGTTTGAATTTGGTGCCCTGCACTTTCACTGGCTGTTGTCATACCGATCCCGTTAGCGGGATCTCAGCCATAAAAATTTTAACAGTCTGATGGCCTTGAGATAGAATCTGTTTTTCAGTCTCTCGGTCCCAGCTTTGATGCACCTGTACTGACCTCGCCTTCCAGATGATAGTGAGGTGAACAGGCAGTGGCTCAGGTGGTTGTTGTCCTTGATGATCTTTTTTGGCCTTCCTGTGACATCGGGTGATGTAGGTGTCCTGGAGGGCAGGTAGTTTGCCCACGGTGATGCATTGTGCAGACCGCAATACCCTCTGGAGAGCCTTGCGGCTGTGGGCGGAGCAGTTGCCGTACCAGGCGGTGATACAGCCCGACAGGATGCTCTCGATTGCGCATCTTGTAAAAGTTTGTGAATGTTTTCGGAGACAAGCCAAATTTCTTCAGCCTCCTGAGGTTGAAGAGGTGCTGTTTTGCCTTCTTCACCACACTGTCTGTGTGTGGGTGGACCATTTCAGTTTGTCTGTGATGCGTATGCCGAGGAACTTAAAACTTTCCACCATCTCCACTACTGTCCCATCGATCTGGATAGGGGGAGTGTTCCCTCTGCTGTTTCCTGAAGTCCACAATCATCTCCTTAGTTTTGTTGACGTTGAGTGTGAGGTTATTTTCCTGACACCACACTCCGAGGGCCCTCACCTCCTCCCTTTAGGCCGTCTCATTGTCTCGAGCTTGGAGGGTACTATGGTGTTGAATGCCGAGCTGTAGTCGATGAACAGCATTCTCACATAGGTAGTCCTCTTGTCCAGATGGGTTAGGGCAGTGTGCAGTGTGGTTGAGATTGCATCGTCTGTAATATATAATAATAATATATATAATATAATATATGCCATTTAGCAGACGCTTTTATCCAAAGCGACTTACAGTCATGTGTGCATACATTCTACGTATGGGTGGTCCCGGGGATCGAACCCACTACCCCTGGCGTTACAAGCGCCATGCTCTACCAACTGAGCTACAGACCTATTTGGTGCAGTAAGCAAATTGGAGTGGGTCTAGGGTGTCAGGTAGGGTGGAGGTGATATGGTCCTTGACTAGTCTCTCAAAGCACTTCATGATGACGGAAGTGAGTGCTACGGGGCGGTAGTCGTTTAGCTCAGTTACCTTAGCTTTCTTGGGAACAGGAACAATGGTGGCCCTCTTAAAGCATGTGGGAACAGCAGACTGGTATAGGGATTGATGAATATGTCCGTAAACACACCGGCCAGCTGGTCTGCGCATGCTCTGAGGGCGCGGTTGGGGATGCCGTCTGGGCCTGCAGCCTTGCGAGGGTTAACACATTTAAATGTCTTACTCACCTCGGCTGCAGTGGAGAGTCCGCATGTTTTCTTTGCAGGCCGTGTCAGTGGCACTGTATTGTCCTCAAAGCGGGCAAAAAAGTTATTTAGTCTGCCTGGGAGCAAGACATCCTGGTCCGTGACTGGGCTGGTTTTCTTCTTGTAGTCCGTGATTGACTGTAGACCCTGCCACATGCCACTTGTGTCTTAGCCGTTGAATTGAGATTCTACTTTGTCTCTGTACTGACGCTTAGCTTGTTTGATAGCCTTGCGGAGGGAATAGCTGCACTGTTTGTGTTCGGTCATGTTACCAGTCACCTTGCCCTGATTAAAAGCAGTGGTTCGCGCTTTCAGTTTCACGCGAATGCTGCCATCAATCCATGGTTTCTGGTTAGGGAATGTTTTAATCGTTGCTATGGGAACGACATCTTCAACGCACGTTCTAATGAACTCGCACACCGAATCAGCGTATTCGTCAATGTTGTTATCTGACGAGTACGAAACATATCCCAGTCCACGTGATGAAAGCAGTCTTGGAGTGTGGAGTCAGCTTGGTCGGACCAGCGTTGGACAGACCTCAGCGTGGGAGCTTATTTTTTAGTTTCTGTCTGTAGGCAGGTATCAACAAAATGAGTCGTGGTCAGCTTTTCCGAAAGGAGGGCGGGGCAGGGCCTTATATTCATCGCGGAAGTTAGGAGTAACAATGATCCAAGGTTTTTCCACCCCTGGTTGCGCAATCGATATGCTGATAAAATTTAGGGAGTCTTGTTTTCAGATTAGCCTTTGTTAAAATCCCCAGCTACAATGAATGCAGCCTCCGGATAAATGGATTCCAGTTTGCAAAGAGTCAAATAAAGTTCATTCAGAGCCATCGATGTGTTTGCTTTGGGGGGATATATACGGCTGTGATTATAATCGAAGAGAATTCTCTGGTAGATAATGTGGTCACATTTGATTGTGAGGAATTCTAAATCAGGTGAACAGAAGGATTTGAGTTCCTGTATGTTTCTTTCATCACAACATGTCTCGTTAGCAATAAGGCATACGCCCCTCGCCCCTCTTCTTACCAGAAAGATGTTTGTTTCTGTTCGCGCACCCGCTAACTAGCTAGCCATTTCACATCGGTTACACGAGCCTAATCTCGGGATCTTGGGATAGGGCTTGAAGTCATAAACAGCTGCTGGCAAACGCACAAAAGTTCCGTATTTTATCTAACGGGTGGCATCCATAAGTCTAGATATTCCTGTTACATTGCACACCCTTCAATGTTATGTCATAATTACATAAAATTCTGCAAATTAGGCGGCCCAAACTGTTGCATATACACTGACTCTGCGTGCAATGAACACAAGAGAAGTGACACAATTTCACTTGGTTAATATTGCCTGCTAACCTGGATTACCTTTAGCTAAATATGCAGGTTTAAACATATATACTTCTGTGTATTGATTTTAAGAAAGGCATTGATGTTTATGGTTATGTACACATTGCAGCAACGATACGCACTGCATCGGTTATATGCAACGCAGGACACGCTAGATAAACTAGTAATATCATCAACCATGTGTAGTTAACTAGGGATTATGATTGATTGATTGTTTTTTACAAGATAAGTTTATTGCTAGCTAGCATCTTACCTTGGCTTACAGCATTCTGCGTAACAGGCAGTCTCCCTCGTGGAGTGCAATGAGAGGCAGGTGGTTAGAGTGTTGACTAGTTAACTGTAAGGTTGCAAGATTGAATCCCCTGAGCTGACAAGGTGAAAATCTGTCTTTCTGCCACTGAACGAGTCAGTTAATTCCACTTCCTAGGCCGTCATTGAAAATAAGAATGTGTTCTTAACTGACTTGCCTAGTTAAATAAAGATTAAATAAAGGTGTACAAAAATAATAATAATAAAATAAAAAATCGCCAAATCGGTGTCCAAAAAAATCCTGATTTCCAGTTGTTATGAAAAACTTGAATCGCCCTAATTAATCGGCCATTCGATTAATCGGTCGACCTCTACTCTCCAGAGATGTTCGAATAGGTTCAAGTCTGGGCTTTGGATGGGCCACTCAAGGACATTGTAGGGAGACTTGTCCCAAGTCATAACTCATGGTACAATCAACGATCATCATACACCATCCTGAATTTATATGGTGCCAATATTGACAGTCCTCAAGTTTTCCATTTAATCTTGAAGCATTTACAAGATTTTCACAACTCCAGGGGCCTGATTTACAAACCTTCTTAAGAAGACTTCTTAGGGCTAGGTCTATTTTCTTGAATTTCCGCCTGACTGATGTGCCCAAAGTACACTGAATATTACTCAGGCCCAGAAGCCTGATATGCATATCATTGGTACCATTGGATAGAAACACTTTGAAGTTTGTATAAATGTTAAAATAATGTAGGGGACTATAACACAATTGATATGGTAGGCAAAAATCCAAAGAAAAACCAACCATCCTTAAGAAAGATATTTACGGTTCCTAAGAAAACTACGAATTCTTAAGAACATTTTGAAGAATTGCATTTATCCTTAAGAAACTTCTAATGTTTTTTCGTAAGTAATGTTTTGTGAATCCGGCCCCATAATTTTATTTGGTTCACTTGAGTAAATTTCTATAAAAGTATCTTTACTTTTACTCATGTATGAAAATTGAGTACTTTTTTCCACCACTGCATTCAACCAGTGCTTCAGGAACCACAAAAGGCTACATAGAAGAACAAAGTACGGTATTTCAATCCGAACGAGAGCGACTATACCTATTTCTCACCCCATCATGAAATGTATTCCCTTATAGACCTTTTCATCTGAAATGCATCTTTGCTATCCCAAATTTCCAACTCAAAGATTCATTTGATCAGCACCTCCGATAACAAATTGATCAGCCCTGCCTTAACCATCAACCCCAGACGACGCTGTCCTCACATCTATCAGATCCCAAATTCGATGGGTACAGTATTTTAATAAGGAATGGAACAAATTCATTAAGCTCAATAGCACATCTGACTGTACACCGCTGCTACTGG
>NW_025757328.1:0-5673 GCF_021184085.1 Oncorhynchus gorbuscha
TCTCTAAGAGCTGTGAGTCTTTCTGGGTAAGTCTCTAAGAGCTGTGAGTCTTTCTGGGTAAGTCTCTAAGAGCTGTGAGTCTTTCTGGTTAAGTCTCTGTCATGTTTTGTCATTAATTATCATGTCTTGTCCCTGTGCTTCCCCTTCTATTCGTTTCCCTCTGCTGGTCTTATTAGGTTCTTTCCCTCTTTCTATCCCTCTCTCTCCCCCTCCCTCTCTCACTCTCTCGCTCTCTCTTCTCTCTATCGTTCCGTTCCTGCTCCCAGCTGTTCCTATTCCCCTAATCATCATTTAGTCTTCCCACACCTGTTCCCGATCCTTTTCCCTGATTAGAGTCCCTATTTCTCTCCTTGTTTTCCGTACCTGCCCTGTCGGATCCTCATCTATAATTCACCGTGCTGTGTCTATGTTTTGCCCTGTCGTGTCGTGTTTCCCTCAGATGCTGCGTGGTGAGCAGGTGTCTGAGTCTGCTAGGTTCAAGTGCCTTCCCGAGGCAACCTGCAGTTCTCGATCAAGTCTCCAGTCTGTTCTCGTCTTTACGAGTAGTATTATGCTTTTTGTTTTGTAAAGTTTCTTACTGGATTAAAAACTCTGTTTTCGCCAAGTCGCTTTTGGGTCCTCATTCACCTGCATAACAGAAGGATCCGACCAAGGAATGGACCCAGCGACTACAGAGGCTCGTAACACTGCCGTCGAGATCCAAGGAGCCATGCTCGGCAGACACGAGCAGGAATTGTCTGCTGCTCGCCATGCCGTGGAGAACCTGGCCGCTCAGGTTTCCGACCTCTCTGGACAGTTCCAGAGTCTTCGTCTCGTGCCACCTGTTACTTCCTGGCCTGCCGAGCCTCCAGAACCTAGGGTTAATAACCCACCTTGCTACTCCGGGCAGCCCACTGAGTGCCGCTCCTTTCTCACCCAGTGTGAGATTGTGTTCTCTCTCCAACCCAACACATACTCTAGAGAGAGAGCTCGGGTTGCTTACGTCATTTCACTCCTTACTGGCCGGGCCCGAGAGTGGGGCACAGCTATCTGGGAGGCAAGGGCTGATTGTTCTAACAATTACCAGAACTTTAAAGAGGAGATGATTCGGGTTTTTGACCGTTCAGTTTTTGGTGGGGAGGCTTCTAGGGCCCTGGCTTCCCTATGCCAAGGTGATCGATCCATAACGGATTACTCTATAGAGTTTCGTACTCTTGCTGCCTCTAGTGACTGGAACGAGCCGGCGCTGCTCGCTCGTTTTCTGGAGGGACTCCACACAGTGGTCAAAGATGAGATTCTCTCTCGGGAGGTTCCTTCCAGTGTGGACTCTTTGATTGCTCTCGCCATCCGCATAGAACGACGGGTAGATCTTCGTCACCAGGCTCGTGGAAGAGAGTTCGCATCAACGGTGTTTCCCTGCTCCGCATCGCAACCATCTCCCTCCTCTGGCTCTGAGACTGAGCCCATGCAGCTGGGAGGGATTCGCATCTCGACTAAGGAGAGGGAACGGAGGATCACCAACCGCCTGTGCCTCTATTGCGGATTTGATGGACATTTTGTTAATTCATGTCCAGTAAGAGGCCAGAGCCCATCAGTAAGCGGAGGGCTACTGGTGAGCGCTACTACTCAGGTCTCTTCATCTAGATCCTGTACTACTATGTCGGTCCATCTACGCTGGACCGGTTCGGGTGCTACATGCAGTGCCTTGATTGACTCTGGGGCTGAGGGTTGTTTCATGGACGAAGCATGGGTTCGGAAACATAACATTCCTTTCAGACAGTTAGACAAGCCTACGCCCATGTTTGCCTTAGATGGTAGTCATCTTCCCAGTATCAGATTTGAGACACTACCTTTAACTCTCACAGTATCTGGTAACCACAGTGAGACTATTTCTTTTTTGATTTTTCGTTCACCTTTCACACCTGTTGTTTTGGGTCATCCCTGGCTAGTATGTCATAATCCTTCTATTAATTGGTCTTGTAATTCTATCCTATCCTGGAACGTATCTTGTCATGTGAAGTGCTTAATGTCTGCCATCCCTCCCATTTCTTCTGTCCCCACTTCTCAGGAGGAACCTGGCGATTTGACAGGAGTGCCGGAGGAATATCATGATCTGCGCACGGTCTTCAGTCGGTCCCGAGCCAACTCCCTTCCTCCTCACCGGTCGTATGATTGTAGTATTGATCTCCTTCCGGGGACCACTCCTCCTCGGGGTAGACTATACTCTCTGTCGGCTCCCGAACGTAAGGCTCTCGAGGATTATTTATCTGTGTCTCTTGACGCCGGTACCATAGTGCCTTCTTCCTCTCCGGCCGGGGCGGGGTTCTTTTTTGTTAAGAAGAAGGACGGTACTCTGCGCCCCTGCGTGGATTATCGAGGGCTGAATGACATAACGGTTAAGAATCGTTATCCGCTTCCCCTTATGTCATCAGCCTTCGAGATTCTGCAGGGAGCCAGGTGCTTTACTAAGTTGGACCTTCGTAACGCTTACCATCTCGTGCGCATCAGAGAGGGGGACGAGTGGAAAACGGCGTTTAACACTCCGTTAGGGCATTTTGAGTACCGGGTTCTGCCGTTTGGTCTCGCCAATGCGCCAGCTGTTTTTCAGGCATTAGTTAATGATGTTCTGAGAGACATGCTGAACATCTTTGTTTTTGTCTATCTTGACGATATCCTGATTTTTTCACCGTCACTCGAGATTCATGTTCAGCACGTTCGACGTGTTCTACAGCGCCTTTTAGAGAATTGTCTCTACGTAAAGGCTGAGAAGTGCTCTTTTCATGTCTCCTCCGTTACTTTTCTCGGTTCCGTTATTTCCGCTGAAGGCATTCAGATGGATTCCGCTAAGGTCCAAGCTGTCAGTGATTGGCCCGTTCCAAGGTCACGTGTCGAGTTGCAGCGCTTTTTAGGTTTCGCTAATTTCTATCGGCGTTTCATTCGTAATTTCGGTCAAGTTGCTGCCCCTCTCACAGCTCTTACTTCTGTCAAGACGTGTTTTAAGTGGTCCGGTTCCGCCCAGGGAGCTTTTGATCTTCTAAAAGAACGTTTTACGTCCGCTCCTATCCTCGTTACTCCTGACGTCACTAGACAATTCATTGTCGAGGTTGACGCTTCAGAGGTAGGCGTGGGAGCCATTCTATCCCAGCGCTTCCAGTCTGACGATAAGGTTCATCCTTGCGCTTATTTTTCTCATCGCCTGTCGCCATCTGAGCGCAACTATGATGTGGGTAACCGTGAACTGCTCGCCATCCGCTTAGCCCTAGGCGAATGGCGACAGTGGTTGGAGGGGGCGACCGTTCCTTTTGTCGTTTGGACAGACCATAAGAACCTTGAGTACATCCGTTCTGCCAAACGACTTAATGCCCGTCAAGCTCGTTGGGCGTTGTTTTTCGCTCGTTTCGAGTTTGTGATTTCTTACCGTCCGGGTAGCAAGAACACCAAGCCTGATGCCTTATCCCGTCTGTTTAGTTCTTCTGTGGCTTCTACTGATCCCGAGGGGATTCTTCCTTATGGGCGTGTTGTCGGGTTGACAGTCTGGGGAATTGAAAGACAGGTTAAGCAAGCACTCACGCACACTGCGTCGCCGCGCGCTTGTCCTAGTAACCTCCTTTTCGTTCCTGTTTCCACTCGTCTGGCTGTTCTTCAGTGGGCTCACTCTGCCAAGTTAGCTGGTCATCCCGGTGTTCGAGGCACTCTTGCGTCTATTCGCCAGCGCTTTTGGTGGCCGACTCAGGAGCGTGACACGCGCCGTTTCGTGGCTGCTTGTTCGGACTGCGCGCAGACTAAGTCGGGTAACTCTCCTCCTGCCGGTCGTCTCAGACCGCTCCCCATTCCTTCTCGACCATGGTCTCACATCGCCCTAGACTTCATTACCGGTCTGCCTTTGTCTGCGGGGAAGACTGTGATTCTTACGGTTGTCGATAGGTTCTCTAAGGCGGCACATTTCATTCCCTCGCTAAACTTCCTTCCGCTAAGGAGACGGCACAAATCATTATCGAGAATGTGTTCAGAATTCATGGCCTCCCGTTAGACGCCGTTTCAGACAGAGGCCCGCAATTCACGTCACAGTTTTGGAGGGAGTTCTGTCGTTTGATTGGTGCGTCCGTCAGTCTCTCTTCCGGGTTTCATCCCCAGTCTAACGGTCAAGCAGAGAGGGCCAATCAGACGATTGGTCGCATACTACGCAGCCTTTCTTTCAGAAACCCTGCGTCTTGGGCAGAACAGCTCCCCTGGGCAGAATACGCTCACAACTCGCTTCCTTCGTCTTCTACCGGGTTATCTCCGTTTCAGAGTAGTCTGGGTTACCAGCCTCCTCTGTTCTCATCCCAGCTTGCCGAGTCCAGCGTTCCCTCCGCTCAAGCGTTTGTCCAACGTTGTGAGCGCACCTGGAGGAGGGTGAGGTCTGCACTTTGCCGCTACAGGGCACAGACTGTGAGAGCCGCCAATAAACGCAGGATTAAGAGTCCAAGGTATTGTTGCGGCCAGAGAGTGTGGCTTTCCACTCGCAACCTTCCTCTTACGACAGCTTCTCGTAAGTTGACTCCGCGGTTCATTGGTCCGTTCCGTGTCTCCCAGGTCGTCAATCCTGTCGCTGTGCGACTGCTTCTTCCGCGACATCTTCGTCGCGTCCATCCTGTCTTCCATGTCTCCTGTGTCAAGCCCTTTCTTCGCACCCCCGTTCGTCTTCCCTCCCCCTCCCGTCCTTGTCGAGAGCGCACCTATTTACAAGGTACATAAGATCATGGACATGCGTTCTCGGGGACGGGGTCACCAATACTTAGTGGATTGGGAGGGTTACGGTCCTGAGGAGAGGAGTTGGGTTCCGTCTCGGGACGTGCTGGACCGTTCACTCATTGATGATTTCCTCCGTTGCCGCCAGGATTCCTCCTCGAGTGCGCCAGGAGGCGCTCGGTGAGTGGGGGGTACTGTCATGTTTTGTCATTAATTATCATGTCTTGTCCCTGTGCTTCCCCTTCTATTCGTTTCCCTCTGCTGGTCTTATTAGGTTCTTTCCCTCTTTCTATCCCTCTCTCTCCCCTCCCTCTCTCACTCTCTCGCTCTCTCTTCTCTCTATCGTTCCGTTCCTGCTCCCAGCTGTTCCTATTCCCCTAATCATCATTTAGTCTTCCCACACCTGTTCCCGATCCTTTTCCCTGATTAGAGTCCCTATTTCTCTCCTTGTTTTCCGTACCTGCCCTGTCGGATCCTCATCTATAATTCACCGTGCTGTGTCTATGTTTTGCCCTGTCGTGTCGTGTTTCCCTCAGATGCTGCGTGGTGAGCAGGTGTCTGAGTCTGCTAGGTTCAAGTGCCTTCCCGAGGCAACCTGCAGTTCTCGATCAAGTCTCCAGTCTGTTCTCGTCTTTACGAGTAGTATTATGCTTTTTGTTTTGTAAAGTTTCTTACTGGATTAAAAACTCTGTTTTCGCCAAGTCGCTTTTGGGTCCTCATTCACCTGCATAACAGTCTCTAAAAGCTGTGAGTCTTTCTGGGTAAGTCTCCAAGAGCTGTGAGTCTTTCTGGGTAAGTCTCTAAGAGCTGTGCGTCTTTCTGGGTAAGTCTCTAAGAGCTGTGAGTCTTTCTGGGTAAGTCTCTAAGAGCTGTGAATCTTTCTGGGTAAGTCTCTAAGAGCTGTGAGTCTTTCTGGGTAAGTCTCTAAGAGCTGTGAGTCTTTCTGGGTAAGTCCTCTAAGAG
>NW_025757329.1:0-5671 GCF_021184085.1 Oncorhynchus gorbuscha
TAGGAGGAGACTCTAGTGTTCCACAGTCTGTTACTGCAGTGTGATGTATGTTAGGAGGAGACTCTAGTGTTCCACAGTCTGTTACTGCAGTGTGATGTATGTTAGGAGGAGACTCTAGTGTTCCACAGTCTGTTACTGCAGTGTGTTACCCTCTCATGATAAATAATGATAGTGAGATGAGACTTCGATGACATTGAGCCCAACAATGCGAATGTAATATATTATTTTATGTTCTCTTTCTCTCTTTTTCATTCTTTATTTATTTATTTTTCTTCTCCCTCTCTATTTCCATCGCCATCCCTCTCTCTCCCAATCTCTCTCCATCTCTCTCTCTCCCTCTCTCTCCCAATCTCTCTCCATCTCTCTCTCTCCCTCTCTCTCTCCCTCATTCCCCATCTCTACCTCTCCCTCTCTCTCTCCCTCACTCCCCATCTCTACCTCTCCCTCTCTTACTCCTTCCCCATTTCGTTCTCTTTCCACTTTTATAATCTGTAGGTTATTTTGGTTCCCATTAAATGAATTACACCAATTATTCTCCTTGACAACTCGGCATGGAGTGTGCAGGACCCTATTTAAAATTGTTCTAATTCCATTCAGTATTATTGCAATAAAACATTAGTCAAAATAATTAGCCATTCTGACTTCTAATTTAAGATTATTAATTTGAGAGACACTAATGCTTATGCAATTATCGCCATAATGCCAGAATTCAGCTAATTGGGTGTCCTGGCAAGTGTTTCATGGCTTTAAGAACACACCTGTACATGTAGACACAGGAAAGCTCACACACATGAATGCAAACAAACATGCACACACACACACACACACACACACACACACACACACACACACACACACACACACACACACACACACACACACACACACACACACACACACACACACACACACACACGCAAACACACACACACACACACACACACACACGCAAACACACAGACACACACGCAAACACACAGACACCACACACACACACACACACACACACACACACACACACACACACACGCAAACACACAGACACGAAACACACAGACACACACGCAAACACACAGACACCACACACACAGACACACACAGACACACGCACACACACACACAGACACACCCACAGACACACACACACACACAGACACACACAAACACACACACAGGACACACAAACACACACAGACACACACACACACAAACACACACAAACACATACACACACACACACACACACACACACACACACACACACACACACACACACAGACACACACACACACACAGACTTCACACACACACAGACATACACACACACACCACACAAACACCACACACACACACACACACACACACACACACACACAGACACACACACACAGGCACACACACACACACACACAGAGACACACACTTTAACATTCCATGGGTCACCTGTCCAACACAGCGGTGTTGCTGGAACCCAGACCTCCAGTAACCCCAACAGTAAACATGTTTGTTGTGGCCCAAGACAAAGACACCCTATTCTAGAAACGAAACGAAGCATCCCGTCTATAGGGCACGTATTCAACTACCAGGAGTTGCAGCAGCCACAGAGTTACAAACTTTAAACAGGAAAACATTTTTTTGCACGCCTGCGTTCAGTTCGGTGGAGACGTGAGTATTTGTCATCGGTAGGCCTAGCGAGGAGCTGTTAACAAAATGACCTGGGAACAAGCATAATTAATTACCACTATTAGCTGAGAGAAACTAGTGTCCCACAGTCTGTTACTGTAGTGTGATGTATGTTGGGGAGGAGACTCTAGTGTTCCACAGTCTGTTACTGTAGTGTGATGTATGTTAGAGAGACTCTAGTGTTCCACAGTCTGTTACTGTAGTGTGATGTATGTTAGAGGAGACTCTAGTGTTCCACAGTCTGTTACTGTAGTGTGATGTATGTTAGAGGAGACTCCTAGTGTTCCACAGTCTGTTACTGTAGTGATGTGTATGTTGGAGACTCTAGTGTTCCACAGTCTGTTACTGCAGTGTGATGTATGTTAGAGGAGACTCTAGTGTTCCACAGTCTGTACTGTAGTGATGTATGTTAGGAGGAGACTCTCTAGTGTTCCACAGTCTGTTACTGTAGTGTGATGTATGTTGGGGAGGAGACTCTAGTGTTCCACAGTCTGTTACTGTAGTGTGATGTATGTTAGAGGAGACTCTAGTGTTCCACAGTCTGTTACTGTAGTGTGATGTATGTTAGGAGGAGACTCTAGTGTTCCACAGTCTGTTACTGTAGTGTGATGTATGTTAGGAGACTCTAGTGTTCCACAGTCTGTTACTGTAGTGTGATGTATGTTAGAGGAGACTCTAGTGTTCCACAGTCTGTTACTGTAGTGTGTGATGTATGTTAGGAGGAGACTCTAGTGTTCACAGTCTGTTACCTGTAGTGTGATGTATGTTAGGAGACTTCTAGTGTTCCACAGTCTGTTACTGCTGTGTGTGATGTATGTTAGAGACTCTAGGTGTCCGGCCAGTCTGTTACTGTAGTGTGATGTATGTTAGGAGGAGACTTCTAGTGTTCCACAGTCTGTTAACACTGTAGTGATGTATGTTAGGAGGAGACTCTAGTGTTCCACAGTCTGTTACTGTAGTGTGATGTATGTTAGAGGAGAGTGTTCTACAGTCTGTTACTGTAGTGTGTGATGTATGTTAGAGGAGACTCTAGTGTCCCACAGTCTGTTACTGTAGTGTGATGTATGTTAGGAGGAGACCTTAGTGTTCCACAGTCTGTTACTGTAGTGTGGGATACAAAAACAGAGAGTGTGATGTATGTTATGTTAGAGGAGACTCTAGTGTTCCACAGTCTGTTACTGCAGTGTGATGTATGTTAGAGGAGACTCTAGTGTTCCACAGTCTGTTACTGTAGTGTGATGTATGTTAGAGAGACTCTAGTGTTCCACAGTCTGTTACTGTAGTGTGATGTATGTTAGGAGGAGACTTAGTGTTCCACAGTCTGTTACTGTAGTGTGATGTATGTTAGGAGGAGACTCTAGTGTTCCAAGGTAGTCTATTCTGTAGTGTGATGTATGTTAGGAGGAGACTCTAGTGTTCCACAGTCTGTTACTGTAGTGTGATGTATGTATTTAGGAGACTCTAGTGTTCCACAGTCTGTTACTGTAGTGTGATGTATGTTAGAGGAGACTCTGGTGTTTCCACAGTCTGTTACTGTAGTGTGATGTTAGAGGAGACTCAGTGTTCCACAGTCTGTTACTGTAGTGATGCATGTTAGAGACTCTAGTGTTCCACAGTCTGTTACTGTAGTGTGATGTATGTTAGGAGGAGACTTCTAGTGTCCCACAGTCTGTTACTGTAGTGTGATGTATGTTGGGAGGAGACTCTAGTGTTCCAGCCAGTCTGTTACTGTAGTGTGTGATGCCTATGTTAGGAGGAGACTCTAGTGTTCCACAGTCTGTTACTGTAGTGTGATGTATGTTAGAGGAGACTCTAGTGTCCACAGTCTGTTACTGTAGTGTGATGTATGTTAGAGGGAGACTCTAGTGTCCACAGTCTGTTACTGTAGTGTGATGTATGTTAGGAGGAGACTCTAGTGTTCCACAGTCTGTTACTGTAGTGTGATGTATGTTAGGAGGAGACTCTAGTGTTCCACAGTCTGTTACTGTAGTGTGATGTATGTTAGGAGGAGACTCTAGTGTTCCACAGTCTGTTACTGTAGTGTGATGTATGTTAGGAGGAGACTCTAGTGTTCCACAGTCTGTTACTGTAGTGTGATGTATGTTAGGAGGAGACTCTAGTGTTCCACAGTCTGTTACTGTAGTGTGATGTATGTTAGGAGAGACTCTAGTGTTCCACAGTCTGTTACTGTAGTGTGATGTATGTTAGGAGGAGACTCTAGTGTTCCACAGTCTGTTACTGTAGTGTGATGTATGTTAGGAGGAGACTCTAGTGTTCCACAGTCTGTTACTGTAGTGTGATGTATGTTAGGAGGAGACTCTAGTGTTCCACAGTCTGTTACTGTAGTGTGATGTATGTTAGGAGGAGACTCTAGTGTTCCACAGTCTGTTACTGTAGTGTGATGTATGTTAGGAGGAGACTCTAGTGTTCCAGTCAGTCTGTTGGCGGCAGAGGAGACTCTAGTGTTCCAGTCTGTTACTGTAGTGTGATGTATGTTAGAGACTCCAGTGTTCCACAGTCTGTTACTGTAGTGTGATGTATGTTAGGAGGAGACTCTAGTGTTCCAGTCTGTTACTGTAGTGATGTATTTAGGAGGAGACTAGTGTTCCAGTGTTACTGTAGTGTGATGTGTCAAAGGAGGAGCTCTAGTGTTCCACAGTCTGTTACTGTAGTGTGATGTATGTTAGAGGAGACTCTAGTGTTCCACAGTCTGTTACTGCAGTGTGATGTATGTTAGAGGAGACTCTAGTGTCTCCACAGTCTGTTACTGTAGGGATGTATGTTAGGGGAGATTTAGTGTTCCACAGTCTGTTACTGTAGTGTGATGTATGTTAGGAGGGAGACTTCTAGTGTTCCACAGTCTTGTTACTGCAGTGTGATGTATGTTAGGAGGAGACTCTTAGTGTTCCACAGTCTGTTACTGTAGTGGCATGTATGTTAGAGGAGACTCTAGTGTTCCACAGTCTGTTACTGTAGTGTGATGTATGTTAGGAGGAGACTCTAGTGTTCCACAGTCTGTTACTGTAGTGTGATGTATGTTAGGAGGAGACTCTAGTGTTCCACAGTCTGTTACTGTAGTGTGATGTATGTTAGGAGGAGACTCTAGTGTTCCACAGTCTGTTACTGTAGTGTGATGTATGTTAGGAGGAGACTCTAGTGTTCCACAGTCTGTTACTGTAGTGTGATGTATGTTAGGAGGAGACTCTAGTGTTCCACAGTCTGTTACTGTAGTGTGATGTATGTTAGGAGGAGACTCTAGTGTTCCACAGTCTGTTACTGTAGTGTGATGTATGTTAGGAGGAGACTCTAGTGTTCCACAGTCTGTTACTGTAGTGTGATGTATGTTAGGAGACTCTAGTGTTCCACAGTCTGTTACTGTAGTGTGATGTATGTTAGGAGGAGACTCTAGTGTTCCACAGTCTGTTACTGTAGTGTGATGTATGTGAGGAGACTCTAGTGTTCCACAGTCTGTTACTGTAGTGTGATGTATGTTAGGAGGAGACTCTAGTGTTCCAGTCTGTTACTGTAGTGTGATGTATGTTAGGAGGAGACTCTAGTGTTCCACAGTCTGTTACTGTAGTGTGATGTATGTTAGGAGACTCTAGTGTTCCACAGTCTGTTACTGCAGTGTGATGTATGTTAGGAGGAGACTCTAGTTTTCCAGTCTGTTACTGTAGTGTAACAGTACAGAATAGGTACGAATAAAATAGAATAGATGACGAAAGAATCAAATTTGACACACAAAAAAATTACATAATCAAATATAATAGAATATAATATATTACAATATTATATATTAGAATGGGACAGAATATAATATAATATAACATAATATATTACAATATTATATATTAGAATGGGACAGAATATAATATAATAAAATATAACATAATATATTACAATATTATATATTAGAATGGGACAGAATATAATATAATATAATATAACATACTATATTACAATATTATATATTAGAATGGGACAGAAT
>NW_025757330.1:0-5670 GCF_021184085.1 Oncorhynchus gorbuscha
ATGGATACTGACTTAATGACTGACTGTCTGATGGATACTGACAAACTGACTGATGGATAGTGACTGACTGACTGATGGATACTGACTGACTGACTGACTGACGGATGATGCTGACTGACTGATGCTGACTGACTGACTGGTACTGACTGACTGACTGATTGATACTGACTGACTGACTGACTGACTGATGGATACTGCCTGACTGATTGATGGATACTGACTGACTGATGGATACTTACTGACTGACTGATGGATACTGACTGACTGACTGATGGATACTGACTGACTGACTGACTGATGGATACTGACTGACTGACAGACTGATGGATACTGACTGACTGATGGATACTGACTGACTGACTGACGGATACTGACTGACTGACCGACTGATGGATACTGACTTACTGATTGATGGATACTGACTGACTGATGGATACTTACTGACTGACTGATGGATACTGACTGACTGACTGATGGATACTGACTGACTGACTGACTGATGGATACTGACTGACTGACAGACTGATGGATACTGACTGACTGATGGATACTGACTGACTGACTGACGGATACTGACTGACTGACTGATGGATACTGACTTACTGACTGACTGACTGATGGATACTGACTGACTGACAGACTGATGGATACTGACTGACTGATGTATACTGACTGACTGACAGACTGATGGATACTGACTGACGGATGGATACTGACTGACTGACTGACTGACTGATGGATACTGACTGACTGATGCTTACTGATTGATGGATACTGACTGACTGACTGATGGATACTGACTGACGGACTGATGGATACTGACTGACTGACTGACTGATGGATACTGACTGACTGACTGATGGATACTGACTTACTGACTGATTGACTGACTGATGGATACTGACTGACTGACTGATGGATACTGACTGACTGACTGAAGGATAATGATTGACTGACTGACTGATGGATACTGACTGACCGTCTTATGATTACTGACTGACTGACTGATGGTTACTGTCTTATGGTTACTGACTGACTGACTGACTGATGGATACTGACTGACCGTCTTATGATTACTGACTGACTGACTGATGGTTACTGTCTTATGGTTACTGACTGACTGACTGACTGATGGATACTGACTGACAGTCTTATGATTACTGACTGACTGACTGATGGTTACTGTCTTATGGTTACTGACTGACTGACTGATGGTTACTGTCTTATGATTACTGACTGACTGACTGATGGTTACTGTCTTATGATTACTGACTGACTGACTGATGGTTACTGTTTTATGATTACTGACTGACTGACGGTTACGGTTTTATGATTACTGACTGACTGACTGATGGATACTGACTGACTGACTGACTGATGGATACTGACTGACTGACAGACTGATGGATACTGACTGACTGATGGATACTGACTGACTGACTGACGGATACTGACTGACTGACTGATGGATACTGACTTACTGACTGACTGACTGATGGATACTGACTGACTGACAGACTGATGGATACTGACTGACTGATGTATACTGACTGACTGACAGACTGATGGATACTGACTGACGGATGGATACTGACTGACTGACTGACTGACTGATGGATACTGACTGACTGATGCTTACTGATTGATGGATACTGACTGACTGACTGGATGGATACTGACTGACGGACTGATGGATACTGACTGACTGACTGACTGATGGATACCGACTGACTGACTGATGGATACTGACTTACTGACTGATTGACTGACTGATGGATACTGACTGACTGACTGTGAATGCTGACTGACTGACTGAAGGATAATGATTGACTGACTGACTGATGGATACTGACTGACTGTCTTATGATTACTGACTGACCTTGATGGTTTACTGTCTTATGGTTACTGACTGACTGACTGACTGATGGATACTGACTGGCTTCATCTTACATGATTACTGACTGACTGACTGATGGTTACTGTCTTATGGTTACTGACTGACTGACTGACTGATGGATACTGACTGACAGTCTTATGATTACTGACTGACTGACTGATGGTTACTGTCTTATGGTTACTGACTGACTGACTGATGGTTACTGTCTTATGATTACTGACTGACTGACTGATGGTTACTGTCTTATGATTACTGACTGACTGACTGATGGTTACTGTTTTATGATTACAGACTGATGGTTACTGTCTTATGATTACTGACTGACTGACTGACTGATGGTTACTGTCTTATGGTTACTGACTGACTGACTGACTGATGGTTACTGTCTTATGGTTACTGACTGACTGACTGATGGTTACGGTCTTATGATTACTGACTGACTGACTGACTGATGGTTACTGACTGACTGACTGATGGTTACTGACTGACTGATGGTTACTGACTGACTGACTGATGGTTACTGACTGACTGATGGTTACTCTCTTATGATTACTGACTGACTGACTGATGGTTACTGTCGTATGATTTCTGACTGACTGACTGTGTTACTGTCTTATGGTTACTGACTGACTGATGGTTACTGTCTTATGATTACTGACTGACTGACTGATGGTTACTGCTTCGTATGATTACTGACTGACTGACTGATGGTTATTCGTACTGATTGCTGACTGACTGACTGATGGTTACTGAATGACTGACTGATGGTTACTGTCTTATGATTACTGACTGACTGACTGATGGTTACTGACTGACTGACTGATGGTTACTGTCTTATGATTACTGAATGACTGACTGATGGTTACTGTTGTATGATTACAGACTGATGGTTACTGTCTTATGATCACTGATTGACTGACTGACTGATGGTTACTTATGATTACTGACTGATTTTCACTCTCTTATGATTACTGACTGACTGACTGACTTACTGACTGATGGACTGACTGACTGACTGACTGATGGTTACTCTCTTATGATTACTGACTGACTGACTGATGGTTACGGTCTTATGGTTACTGACTGACTGATGGTTACTGTCTTATGATTACTGTCTGACTGACTGATGATCGAATGTTACTGACTCTTATGATTACTGACTGACTGACTGATGGTTACTGTCTTATGGTTACTAACTGACTGACTGATGGTTACGGCCTTATGATTACTGACTGACTGACTGATAGTTACTGTCGTATGATTACTGACTGACTGACGGTTACTGATGGTTACTGTCTGATTACTGACTGACTGACTGATGGTTACTGACTGACTGACTGTCTGGTTACTGACTGACTGATGGTTACTGTTGTATGATTGACTGACTTGCCGTCACTGATTGACTGACTGACTGATGGTTACTGTCTTATGATTACTGACTGACTGACTGGATTTGACTGACTGACTGATGGTTACTGTCTTATGATTACTGACTGACTGACTGATGGTTACTGTCTTATGACTGACTGACTGATGACTGACTGGTTACTGACTGACTGACTGATGGTTACTGTCTTATGATTACTGACTGACTGATGGTTACTGTCTTATGATTACTGACTGACTGACTGATGGTTACGGTCTTATGATTACTGACTGACTGACTGTTACTGTCTTATGATTACTGACTGACTGACTGTTTTATGTTTATTTATGATTACTGACTGACTGACTGATGGTTACTGTCTTATGGTTACTGACTGACTGATGGTTACTGTCTTATTACTGACTGACTGATGGTTATTATGATTACTGACTGACTGACTGATTATTGTCTTATGATTACTGACTGACTGACTGACTGGTTACTGAATGACTGACTGATGGTTACTGTCTTATGATTACTGACTGACTGACTGATGGTTACTGACTGACTGACTGATGGTTACTGTCTTATGATTACTGACTGACTGACTGATGGTTACTGTTGTATGATTACAGACTGATGGTTACTGTCTTATGATCACTGATTGACTGACTGACTGATGGTTACTGACTGACTGATTTTCACTCTCTTATGGTTACTGACTGACTGATGGTTACTGTCTTATGATTACTTGATGATTACTGACTGACTGACTGATGGTTACTGTCTTATGATTACTGACTGACTGACTGATGGTTACTGTCTTATGGTTACTGACTGACTGATGGTTACTGTCTTATGATTACTGACTGACTGACTGATGGTTACTGTCTTATGATTACTGACTGACTGACTGATGGTTACTGTCTTATGGTTACTGACTGACTGACTGATGGTTACGGTCTTATGATTACTGACTGACTGACTGATAGTTACTGTCTTATGATTACTGACTGACTGACTGATGGTTATTGTTTTATGATTACTGACTGACTGACTGATGGTTACTGACTGACTGATGACTGTCTTATGATTACTGACTGACTGACTGATGGTTACTGACTGACTGACTGATGGTTACTGTCTTATGATTACTGAATGACTGACTGATGGTTACTGTTGTATGATTACAGACTGATGGTTACTGATGATCACTGATTGACTGACTGACTGATGGTTACTGACTGACTGATTTTCACTCTCTTATGTTACTGACTGATGGTTACTGTCTTATGATTACTGACTGACTGACTGATAGTTACTGTCTTATGATTACTGACTGACTGACTGATGGTTACTGTCTTATGGTTACTGACGGCCCGATGGTTACTGTCTTATGATTACTGACTGACTGACTGATGGTTACTGTCTTATGATTACTGACTGACTGACTGATGGTTGCGGCGTTACTGACTGACTGACTGATAGTTGCGGTCTTATGATTACTGACTGACTGACTGATAGTTACTGTCTTATGATTACTGACTGACGGTTTGCGGTTTTATGATTACTGATTGCCGAATGATTACTGACTGACTGACTGATGGTTACTGTCTTATGTTACTGACTGACTGACGGTTACTGACTGACTGACTGATGGTTACAGTCTTGCGATTACTGACTGACTGACTGGTTACTCTCTTATGATTACTGACTGACTGACTCACGGTCTTATGATTTGACTGACGGCTATTTACTTATGATTACTGTCTGACTGACTGATGAATGATTACTGACTGACTGACTGATGGTTACTGACTGACTGACTGATTGCGGTCTTATGATTACTGACTGACTGACTGATAGTTACTGTCTTATGATTACTGACTGATGGTTACTGTTTTATGATTACTGACTGACTGACTGATGGTTACTGACTGACTGACTGATGGTTACTGACTGACTGACTGACTGACTGACTGATAGTTTTACTGTCTTATGATTACTGACGGTTGGCTGACTGACTGATGGTTACAGTCTTATGATTACTGACTGACTATTTGATGGTTACTCTCTTATGATTACTTGTTGTTACTGTCTTATGATTACTGTCTGACTGACTGACTGTTTATTGTCAAATGATTTGACTGTCTTATGATACTGACTGACTGACTGACTGATGGTTACTGTCTTATGATTACTGACTGACTGACTGATGGTTACTGTCTTATGATTACTGACTGACTGACTGATGGTTACTGTCGTATGATTACTGACTGACTGACTGATGGTTACTTGTCGTATGATTACTGACTGACTGACTGATGGTTATCATGAATGGACTGACTGATGGTTACTGTCTTATGATTACTGACTGACTGACTGATGGTTACTGACTGACTGACTG
>NW_025757332.1:0-5669 GCF_021184085.1 Oncorhynchus gorbuscha
ATGGAAAGCACCAGGTATGGAAAGCACCAGGTATGGAGCAAATGGAAAGCACCAGATATGGAAAAGCACCAGATATGAAAAGCACCAGATGAAAAGCACCAGGTATGAAAAGCACCAGATATGAAAACACCAGGTATGAAAAGCACCAGGTATGGAAAGCACCAGATATGGAAAGCACCAGATATGGAAAGCACCAGGTATGGAAAGCACCAGGTATGAAAAGCACCAGGTATGAAAAGCACCAGATATGGAAAGCACCAGGTATGAAAAGCACCAGATATGGAAAGCACCAGGTATGGAAAGCACCAGATATGGAAAGCACCAGGTATGGAAAGCACCAGGTATGGAAAGCACCAGGTATTGAAAGCACCAGGTATTGAAAGTACCAGGTATGGAAAGCACCAGATTTCCCACATAATTTTATTTGACATTCTGGGACAAAGTAGCAGCCCAATTTACTCAAATGACAACACACGTTATGTATCAAACAATTTCAGTTATATTAAATTCAGGACCATCTGGAGAGTCCCCTACTGATTATAGACCCACAAGTTTAATCAACTGTGACAATCAAATAATAAAGCTTATAAGAATGGCAAAAGTATTACCAGACTTAACATTAATCAAACAGAGTTTATTAAAAATAGACAAACAAAAATATTTAAGTTTAAAACAATACACAAAAAAAACAATATAGATTTATCAAAAATGGTGGTTGATGCCGAAAAGGCTTTAGACTGTCTTGAAGGGCCTTTTCTATTCAAACTTTAGAAACTTAAAATTTGAGCAGAAAAAAATACATTTTATAAAAAGATTGTATAAATGTCAGAAAGCTAAAATATACAAAAATATATTATCTGATGAAATAGTTTTATAAAGGAGCACAAGACAGGGATGTCCCCCTCTCCCTCCTGTTTTGCACTGGCAGTTGAACCACTTGCAGAAATAATTAGACAGGACCCAAATATAACAGGTATCAATATTGGTAAACATGAATATAAAATAAACTTATTTACAGATGATATACTTGACCAATATTGGAACACAAAATATGAAATACTTTGGATGCTTAATAAGTGACAACAAATAACAAAACACTATATAAAGATAACTTTATTCCATTACTTAACAATATGCCAGCAGATGTATTTAAATGGAATAATCTTCCCAATCTGGCAGGTAGAGTAAAAATCAAATCAAATCAATTTTTATTTGTCACATACACATGGTTAGCAGATGTTAATGCGAGTGTAGCGAAATGCTTGTGCTTCTAGTTCCGACAATGCAGTGATAACCAACAAGTAATCTAACGAACAATTCCAAAACTACTGTCTTATACACAGTGTAAGGGGATAAGGAACATGTACATAAGGATATATGAATGAGTGATGGTACAGAGCAGCATACAGTAGATGGTATCGAGTACAGTATATACATATGAGATGAGTGTGTAGACAAAGTAAACAAAGTGGCATAGTTAAAGTGGCTAGTGATACATGTGTTACATAAGGATGCAGTCGATGATGTAGAGTACAGTATATACATATGCATATGAGATGAATAATGTAGGGTAAGTAACATTACATAAGGTAGCAAAGTTTAAAGTGGCTAGTGATATATTTACATCATTTCCCATCAATTCCCATTATTGAAATGGCTGGAGTTGGGTCAGTGTCAATGACAGTGTGTTGGCAGCAGCCACTCAATGTTAGTGGTGGCTGTTTAACAGTCTGATGGCCTTGAGATAGAAGCTGTTTTTCAGTCTCTCGGTCCCAGCTTTGATGCACCTGTACTGACCTCGCCTTCTGGATGATAGCGGGGTGAACAGGCAGTGGTTCGGGTGGTTGATGTCCTTGATGATCTTTATGGCCTTCCTGTAACAACGGGTGGTGTAGGTGTCCTGGAGGGCAGGTAGTTTGCCCCCGGTGATGCGTTGTGCAGTCCTCACTACCCTCTGGAGAGCCTTACGGTTGAGGGCGGAGCAGTTGCCGTACCAGGCGGTGATACAGCCCGCCAGGATGCTCTCGATTGTGCATCTGTAGAAGTTTGTGAGTGCTTTTGGTGACAAGCCGAATTTCTTCAGCCTCCTGAGGTTGAATAGGCGCTGCTGCGCCTTCTTCACCACGCTGTCAGTGTGAGTGGACCAATTCAGTTTGTCTGTGATGTGTATGCCGAGGAACTTAAAAACTAGCTACCCCCTCTCCACTACTGTTCCATCGATGTGGATAGGGGTGTTCCCTCTGCTGTTTCCTGAAGTCCACAATCATCTCCTTAGTTTTGTTGACGTTGAGTGTGAGGTTATTTTCCTGACACCACACTCCGAGGGCCCTCACCTCCTCCCTGTAGGCCGTCTCGTCGTTGTTGGTAATCAAGCCTACCACTGTTGTGTCGTCCGCAAACTTGATGATTGAGTTGAGGCGTGCGTGGCCACGCAGTCGTGGGTGAACAGGGAGTACAGGAGAGGGCTCAGAACCACTTTTGTGGGGCCCCCGTGTTGAGGATCAGCCCTCACCACCTGGGGGCCCCGTCAGGAAGTCCAGTACCCAGTTGAGGACCCAGGGTCGCTTGGACGAGCTTGGAGGGTACTATGGTGTTGAATGCCTGTAGTCGATGAACCCTCAACAGGGTATTCCTCTTGTCCAGGTGGGTTAGGGCAGTGGCCCGTGGACCCAGCAAATTGGAGTGGTCTAGGTGTCAGGTAGGGTGGAGGTGATATGGTCCTTGGACTAGTCTCTCAAAGCACTTCATTACATTTACATTTAAGTCATTTAGCAGACGTTTCTTATCCAGAGCGACTTACAAATTGGTGCATTCACCTTATGACATCCAGTGGAACAAACCACTTTACAATAGTGCATCTAAATATTTTGGTGAGAAGGATTACTTTATCCTATCCTAGGTATTCTTAAAGAGGTGGGGTTTCAGGTGTCTCCCGGAAGGTGGTGATGGTCCTGGCGTCGTGAGGGAGTTTGTTCCACCATTGGGGAGCCAGAGCAGCGAACAGTTTTGACTGAGCTGAGCGGGAACTGTACTTCCTCAGTGGTAGGGAGGCGAGCAGGCCAGAGGTGGATGAACGCAGTGCCCTTATTTGGGTGTAGGGCCTGATCAGAGCCCTGAGGTCTTCACAGCTCCGTAGGCAAGCACCATGGTCTTGTAGCGGATTCAACTGGAAGCCAGTGGAGAGAGCGGAGGAGTGACGTGAGAGAACTTGGGAAGGTTGAACATAGACGGGTCTGTTCTGATGAGTTGTAGGGGTTTAATGGCACAGGCAGGGAGCCCAGCCAACAGCGAAGTTGCAGTAATCCAGACGGGAGATGACAAGTGCCTGGATTAGTGCGCCGCTTCTAGGAGGCAGGGTCGTCTGCGGATGTTGTAGAGCATGAACCTACAGGAACGGGGCTCAGGTGATGTTAGTTGAGAACGCAGTTTGTTGTCCAGGATCACGCCAAGGTTCTTAGCGCTCTGGGAGGAGGACACAATGGAGTTGTCACTTCATGATGAGTGAGTGCTACGGGGCGGTAGTCGTTTAGCTCAGTTACCTTAGCTTTCTTGGGAACAGGAACAATGGTGGCCCTCTTGAAGCATGTGGGAACAGCAGACTGGTATAGGGATTGATTGAATATGTCCGTAAACACACCGGCCAGCTGGTCTGCGCATGCTCTGAGGGCGCGGCTGGGGATGCCGTCTGGGCCTGCAGCCTTGCGAGGGTTAACACGTTTAAATGTCTTACTCACCTCGGCTGCAGTGAAGGAGAGACCGCATGTTTCCGTTGCAGGCCGTGTCAGTGGCACTGTATTGTCCTCAAAGCGGGCAAAAAAAGTTATTTAGTCTGCCTGGGAGCAAGACATCCTGGTCCGTGACTGGGCTGGATTTCATCTTGTAGTCCGTGATTGACTGTAGACCCTGCCACATGCCTCTTGTGTCTGAGCCATTGAATTGAGATTCCACTTTGTCTCTGTACTGACGCTTAGCTTGTTTGATAGCCTTACAATATAATAATAATAATATATGCCATTTAGCAGACGCTTTTATCGAAAGCGACTTACAGTCATGTGTGCATACATTCTCGAGTAATGAGGGAGGGAGTAAGGGGGGGGGGGAGAAAGAGGCTGGTAGGGAGTGGGAGAGAGAGAGGGTGAGGAGAGGGCTGGCACAGAAGTGTTTTTTCCAACCTTGAATTCTTAACTGGTAGTTGAGGGCAGGCTTTTTGACAAATAGGAAGAATGGAAAATGGAGTGTGAGAGAGTGATGGAGGGAGGGAGAGAGGGAAGGGAGGGAGGGAGGGAGGGAGAGAGAATGATAGAGGGATTGAGAGATGTACTTACGGAGAGAATCGCTGCACTGTTTGTATTCAGTCATGTTGCCAGACACCTTGCCCTGATTAAAAGCAGTGGTTCGCGCTTTCAGTTTCACGCGAATGCTGCCATCAATCCACGGTTTCTGGTTAGGGAATGTTTTTTATCGTTGCTATGGGAACGACATCTTCGACGCACGTTCTAATGAACTCGCACACCGAATCAGCGTATTCGTCAATATTCCCATCTGACGCAATACGAAACATGTCCCAGTCCACGTGATGGAAGCAGTCTTGGAGTGTAGAGTCAGCTTGTTCTGACCAGCGTTGGACAGACCTCAGCGTGGGAGCCTCTCGTTTTAATTTCTGTCTGTAGGCAGGGATCAGCAAAATGGAGTCGTGGTCAGCTTTTCCGAAAGGGGGGCGGGGCAGGGCCTTATATGCGTCGCGGAAGTTAGAGTAACAATGATCCAAGGTTTTACCACCCCTGGTTGCGCAATCGATATGCTGATAAAATTTAGGGAGTCTTGTTTTCAGATTGGCTTTGTTAAAATCCCCAGCTACAATGAATGCAGCCTCCGGATAAATGTTTTCCAGTTTGCAAAGAGTTAAATAAAGTTAGTTCAGAGCCATCGATGTGTCTGCAGGGGGGGGTTATATATACGGCTGTGATTATAATCGAAGAGAATTCTCTTGGAAGATAATGCGGTCTACATTTGATTGTGAGGAATTCTAAATCAGGTGAACAGAAGGATTTGAGTTCCTGTATGTTTCCTTCATCACACCATGTCCCGTTAGTCATGAGGCATACGCCCCCGCCACTCTTCTTACCAGAGAGATGTTTGTTTCTGTCGGCGCGATGCGTGGAGAAACCCGTTGGCTGCACCGCCCTGGATAGCGTCTTCCCAGTAAGCCATGTTTCCGTAAAGCAGAGAACGTTGCAGTCTCTGATGTCCCTCTGGAATGCCACCCTTGCTCGGATTTCATCAACCTTGTTGTCGAGAGACTGGACATTGGCAAGAAGAATACTGGGAAGTGGTGCGCGATGTGCCCTTTTTCGGAGTCTGACCAGAACACCGCCGCGTTTCCCTTTTTTTCGGAGTCGTTTCTTTGGGTCGCTGCATGCGATCCATTCTGTTGTCCTGTTTGTAAGGCAGAACACAGGATCCGCGTCGCGGAAAACATATTCTTGGTCGTACTGATGGTGAGTTGACGCTGATCTTATATTCAGTAGTTCTTCTCGACTGTATGTAATGAAACCTAAGATGACCTGGGGTACTAATGTAAGAAATAACACGTGAAAAAACAAAAAACTGCATAGTTTCCTAGGAACGCGAAGCGAGGCGGCCATCTCAGTCGGCGCCGGAACTACATT
>NW_025757333.1:0-5666 GCF_021184085.1 Oncorhynchus gorbuscha
TCTCTATATATATATATCTCTCTCTGTCTATCTCTCTCTCTCTCTCTCTCTCTCTCTCTCTCTCTCTCTCTCTCTCTCTCTCTCTCTCTCTCTCTGTGTGTGTAGATGACAGTATCTCAGCAGCGAGTGCGTCTGACGTGCAGGATCGTCTGTCGTCGTTGGAGCTGCGCGTCCAACAGCAGGAGGATGAGATCGCCGTGATGAAGGCGGCGCTGGCCGACGTGCTGCGACGCCTGGCGCTCTCCGAGGACACGGCCGCCACCGGCAAAAAACAGACCAGCACCAAAGGTAGTCCGTCACCTCAGACCCCATCCCTGAACTCTCACCGACTGTTATGCAGGTGAATGAGGACCCAAAAGCGACTTGGCGAAAACAGAGTTTTTAATCCAGTAAAGTTACTATACAAACAAAAGGCATAATACTACTCGTAATGACGAGAACAGACTGGAGACTTGATCAAGAACTGCAGGTTGCCTCGGGAAGGCACTTGAACCTAGCAGACTCAGACACCTGCTCACCACGCAGCATCTGAGGGAAACACGACACGACAGGGCAATACATAGACACAGCACGGTGAACAATAGATAAGGATCCGACAGGGCAGGAACGGAAAACAAGGAGAGAAATAGGGACTCTAATCAGGGAAAAGGATCGGGAACAGGTGTGGGAAGACTAAATGATTGATTAGGGGAATAGGAACAGCTGGGAGCAGGAACGGAACGATAGAGAGAAGAGAGAGCGAGAGAGTGAGAGAGGGAGGGGGAGAGAGAGGGATAGAAAGAGGGAAAGAACCTAATAAGACCAGCAGAGGGAAACGAATAGAAGGGGAAGCACAGGGACAAGACATGATAATCAATGACAAAACATGACAGTACCCCCCCACTCACCGAGCGCCTCCTGGCGCACTCGAGGAGGAACCCTGGCGGCAACGGAGGAAATCATCAATAAGCGAACGGTCCAGCACGTCCCGAGACGGAACCCAACTCCTCTCCTCAGGACCGTAACCCTCCCAATCCACTAAGTATTGGTGACCCCGTCCCCGAGAACGCATGTCCATGATCTTACGTACCTTGTAAATAGGTGCGCTCTCGACAAGGACGGGAGGGGGAGGGAAGACGAACGGGGGTGCGAAGAAAGGGCTTGACACAGGAGACGTGGAAGACAGGATGGACGCGACGAAGATGTCGCGGAAGAAGCAGTCGCACAGCGACAGGATTGACGACCTGGGAGACACGGAACGGACCAATGAACCGCGGAGTCAACTTACGAGAAGCTGTCGTAAGAGGAAGGTTGCGAGTGGAAAGCCACACTCTCTGGCCGCAACAATACCTTGGACTCTTAATCCTGCGTTTATTGGCGGCTCTCACAGTCTGTGCCCTGTAACGGCAAAGTGCAGACCTCACCCTCCTCCAGGTGCGCTCACAACGTTGGACAAACGCTTGAGCGGAGGGAACGCTGGACTCGGCAAGCTGGGATGAGAACAGAGGAGGCTGGTAACCCAGACTACTCTGAAACGGAGATAACCCGGTAGCAGACGAAGGAAGCGAGTTGTGAGCGTATTCTGCCCAGGGGAGCTGTTCTGCCCAAGACGCAGGGTTTCTGAAAGAAAGGCTGCGTAGTATGCGACCAATCGTCTGATTGGCCCTCTCTGCTTGACCGTTAGACTGGGGATGAAACCCGGAAGAGAGACTGACGGACGCACCAATCAAACGACAGAACTCCCTCCAAAACTGTGACGTGAATTGCGGGCCTCTGTCTGAAACGGCGTCTAACGGGAGGCCATGAATTCTGAACACATTCTCGATGATGATTTGTGCCGTCTCCTTAGCGGAAGGAAGTTTAGCGAGGGGAATGAAATGTGCCGCCTTAGAGAACCTATCGACAACCGTAAGAATCACAGTCTTCCCCGCAGACAAAGGCAGACCGGTAATGAAGTCTAGGGCGATGTGAGACCATGGTCGAGAAGGAATGGGGAGCGGTCTGAGACGACCGGCAGGAGGAGAGTTACCCGACTTAGTCTGCGCGCAGTCCGAACAAGCAGCCACGAAGCGGCGCGTGTCACGCTCCTGAGTCGGCCACCAAAAGCGCTGGCGAATAGACGCAAGAGTGCCTCGAACACCGGGATGACCAGCTAACTTGGCAGAGTGAGCCCACTGAAGAACAGCCAGACGAGTGGAAACAGGAACGAAAAGGAGGTTACTAGGACAAGCGCGGCGACGCAGTGTGCGTGAGTGCTTGCTTAACCTGTCTTTCAATTCCCCAGACTGTTAACCCGACAACACGCCCATAAGGAAGAATCCCCTCGGGATCAGTAGAAGCCACAGAAGAACTAAACAGACGGGATAAGGCATCAGGCTTGGTGTTCTTGCTACCCGGACGGTAAGAAATCACAAACTCGAAACGAGCGAAAAACAACGCCCAACGAGCTTGACGGGCATTAAGTCGTTTGGCAGAACGGATGTACTCAAGGTTCTTATGGTCTGTCCAAACGACAAAAGGAACGGTCGCCCCCTCCAACCACTGTCGCCATTCGCCTAGGGCTAAGCGGATGGCGAGCAGTTCACGGTTACCCACATCATAGTTGCGCTCAGATGGCGACAGGCGATGAGAAAAATAAGCGCAAGGATGAACCTTATCGTCAGACTGGAAGCGCTGGGATAGAATGGCTCCCACGCCTACCTCTGAAGCGTCAACCTCGACAATGAATTGTCTAGTGACGTCAGGAGTAACGAGGATAGGAGCGGACGTAAAACGTTCTTTTAGAAGATCAAAAGCTCCCTGGGCGGAACCGGACCACTTAAAACACGTCTTGACAGAAGTAAGAGCTGTGAGAGGGGCAGCAACTTGACCGAAGTTACGAATGAAACGCCGATAGAAATTAGCGAAACCTAAAAAGCGCTGCAACTCGACACGTGACCTTGGAACGGGCCAATCACTGACAGCTTGGACCTTAGCGGAATCCATCTGAATGCCTTCAGCGGAAATAACGGAACCGAGAAAAGTAACGGAGGAGACATGAAAAGAGCACTTCTCAGCCTTTACGTAGAGACAATTCTCTAAAAGGCGCTGTAGAACACGTCGAACGTGCTGAACATGAATCTCGAGTGACGGTGAAAAAATCAGGATATCGTCAAGATAGACAAAAACAAAGATGTTCAGCATGTCTCTCAGAACATCATTAACTAATGCCTGAAAAACAGCTGGCGCATTGGCGAGACCAAGCGGCAGAACCCGGTACTCAAAATGCCCTAACGGGTGTTAAACGCCGTTTTCCACTCGTCCCCCTCTCTGATGCGCACGAGATGGTAAGCGTTACGAAGGTCCAACTTAGTAAAGCACCTGGCTCCCTGCAGAATCTCGAAGGCTGATGACATAAGGGGAAGCGGATAACGATTCTTAACCGTTATGTCATTCAGCCCTCGATAATCCACGCAGGGGCGCAGAGTACCGTCCTTCTTCTTAACAAAAGAACCCCGCCCCGGCCGGAGAGGAAGAAGGCACTATGGTACCGGCGTCAAGAGACACAGATAAATAATCCTCGAGAGCCTTACGTTCGGGAGCCGACAGAGAGTATAGTCTACCCCGAGGAGGAGTGGTCCCCGGAAGGAGATCAATACTACAATCATACGACCGGTGAGGAGGAAGGGAGTTGGCTCGGGACCGACTGAAGACCGTGCGCAGATCATGATATTCCTCCGGCACTCCTGTCAAATCGCCAGGTTCCTCCTGAGAAGTGGGGACAGAAGAAATGGGAGGGATGGCAGACATTAAACACTTCACATGACAAGAAACGTTCCAGGATAGGATAGAATTACTAGACCAATTAATAGAAGGATTATGACATACTAGCCAGGGATGACCCAAAACAACAGGTGTAAAAGGTGAACGAAAAATCAAAAAAGAAATAGTCTCACTGTGGTTACCAGATACTGTGAGAGTTAAAGGTAGTGTCTCAAATCTGATACTGGGAAGATGACTACCATCTAAGGCAAACATGGGCGTAGGCTTGTCTAGCTGTCTGAAAGGAATGTCATGTTTCCGAGCCCATGCTCGTCCATGAAACAACCCTCAGCCCCAGAGTCAATCAAGGCACTGTGCCGCACGAACCGGTCCGCGTAGATGGACCGGCGTGAATACAGGATCTAGATGAAGAGACCTGAGTAGTAGCGCTCACCAGTAGCCTCCCGGCTTACTGATGAGCTCTGGCCTTTACTGGACATGAATTGACAAAATGTCCATCAAATCACGCCCAATAGAGCACAGGCGTTCAGGTGATCCTCCGTTCCCTCTCCTTGGTCGAGATGCGAATACCTCCCAGCTGCATGGGCTCAGTCTCTGAGCCAGAGGAGGAGATGGTTGCGATGCGGAGCAGGGAAACACCGTTGATGCGAGCTCTCTTCCACGAGCTTGGTGACGAAGATCTACCCGTCGTTCTATGCGGATGGCGAGAGCAATCAAAGAGTCCACACTGGAAGGAACCTCCCGAGAAGAATCTCATCTTTGACCACTGCGTGGAGTCCCTCCCAGAAAACGAGCGAGAGCAGCGCCGGCTCGTTCACTCACTAGAAGGCAGCAAGGTGCGAAACTCTAGAGTAATCCGTTATGGATCGATCACCTTGGCATAGGGAAGCCAGGGCCCTAAAGCCTCCCCTACCAAAAACTGAACGGTCAAAAACCGAATCATCTCCTCTTTAAAGTTCTGGAATTGTTAGAGCAATCAGCCCTTGCCTCCCAGATAGCTGTGCCCCATTCTCGAGCCCGGCCAGTAAGGAGTGAAATGGCGTAAGCAAGCGAGCTCTCTCTCTAGAGTATGTGTTGGGTTGGAGAGAGAACACAATATCACACTGGGTGAAAGGAGCGGCACTCAGTGGGCTGCCCGGAGTAGCAAGGTGGGTTATTAACCTAGGTTCTGGAGGCTTGGCAGGCCAGGAAGTAACAGGTGGCACGAGACGAAGACTCTGGAACTGTCAGAGAGGTCGGAAACCTGAGCGGCCAGGTTCTCCACGGCATGGCGAGCAGCAGACAATTCCTGCTCGTGTCTGCCGAGCAGCAATCCTTGGATCGACGGCAGTGCGGCATCTGAAGTCGCTGGGTCCATTCCTTGGTCGGTTCCTTCTGTTATGCAGGTGAATGAGGACCCAAAGCGACTTGGCGAAAACAGAGTCTTTTAATCCAGTAAAGTTACTATACAAACAAAAGGCATAATACTACTCGAAATGACGAGGACAAACTGGAGACTCGATCTTGAACAGCAGAGGTGAACAGGTTGCCTCGGGAAGGCACTTGAACCAGACAGACTCCAGACACCTGCTCACCACGCAGCATCTGAGGAAAAGCACGACACGACAGGGCAATACACAAACACAGCACGGTGAACAATAGACAAGGATCCGACAGGACAGGAACGGAACACAAAGGAAAGAATAGGGACTCTAATCAGGGGAAAGGAGATCGGAACAGGTGTGGAAGACTAAATGATTGATTAGGGGAATAGAGGAGTAACCTGGGTAGCAGGAACGGAACGATAGAGAGAAGAGAGCGAGAGAGTGAGAGAGGGAGGGAGAGAGAGGGATAGAAAGAGGAAAGAACCTAATAAGACCAGCAGAGGGAAACGAATAGAAGGGGAAGCACAGGGACAAGACATGATAATCAATGACAAAACATGA
>NW_025757334.1:0-5666 GCF_021184085.1 Oncorhynchus gorbuscha
TGTAGATTCAATAAGTCTTGGAGTCACGCGGTGAATGGTGTGTGTGGTCCTCTCACTATGACTCTGTAAACCATGCAGTTTATGAGACTGTAGATTCAATAAGTCTTGATGAGCTTCACAGATTGGTGAAAGAGCACGGTGATGAGCTTCACAGATTGGTGAAAGAGCACGGTGATGAGCTTCACAGATTGGTGAAAGAGCACGGTGATGAGCTTCACAGATTGGTGAAAGAGCACGGTGATGAGCTTCACAGATTGGTGAAAGAGCACGGTGATGAGCTTCACAGATTGGTGAAAGAGCACGGTGATGAGCTTCACAGATTGGTGAAAGAGCACGGTGATGAGCTTCACAGATTGGTGAAAGAGCACGGTGATGAACTTCACAGATTGGTGAAAGAGCACGGTGATGAACTTCACAGATTGGTGAAAGAGCACGGTGATGAGCTTCACAGATTGGTGAAAGAGCACGGTGATGAGCTTCACAGATTGGTGAAAGAGCACGGTGATGAGCTTCACAGATTGGTGAAAGAGCACGGTGATGAGCTTCACAGATTGGTGAAAGAGCACGGTGATGAGCTTCACAGATTGGTGAAAGAGCACGGTGATGAGCTTGATGTTCCTTTCCAATATGGAAGTTCTTATTCTGGTGACATAAGTATCCATGCTTGACTGCCGTTTGACAAATAATCATATTCTCGCTCTTTATCCATAGTAATCTCATCATGTAGACTAGTCTATCAGCACTGTATCTGTGAGCTGTTGGCTAGAGCCCAGGTGCCAAAACCAGACTAGTCTATCAGCACTGTATCTGTGAGCTGTTGGCTAGAGCCCAGGTGCCAAAACCAGACTAGTCTACCAGCACTGTATCTGTGAGCTGTTGGCTAGAGCCCAGGTGCCAACACCAGACTAGTCTACCAGCACTGTATCTGTGAGCTGTTGGCTAGAGCCCAGGTGCCAACACCAGACTAGTCTACCAGCACTGTATCTGTGAGCTGTTGGCTAGAGCCCAGGTGCCAACACCAGACTAGTCTATCTGCACTGTATCTGTGAGCTGTTGGCTAGAGCCCAGGTGCCAACACCAGACTAGTCTACCAGCACTGTATCTGTGAGCTGTTGGCTAGAGCCCAGGTGCCAACACCAGACTAGTCTACCAGCACTGTATCTGTGAGCTGTTGGCTAGAGCCCAGGTGCCAACACCAGACTAGTCTATCAGCACTGTATCTGTGAGCTGTTGGCTAGAGCCCAGGTGCCAACACCAGACCAGTCTATCAGCACTGTATCTGTGAGCTGTTGGCTAGAGCCCAGGTGCCAAAACCAGACTAGTCTATCAGCACTGTATCTGTGAGCTGTTGGCTAGAGCCCAGGTGCCAACACCAGACTAGTCTACCAGCACTGTATCTGTGAGCTGTTGGCTAGAGCCCAGGTGCCAACACCAGACTAGTCTATCTGCACTGTATCTGTGAGCTGTTGGCTAGAGCCCAGGTGCCAAAACCAGACTAGTCTATCAGCACTGTATCTGTGAGCTGTTGGCTAGAGCCCAGGTGCCAAAACCAGACTAGTTCCATTGTGCACTGCATTCAGAGCTGTTGGCTAGAGCCCAGGTGCCAACACCAGACTAGTCTATCTGCACTGTATCTGTGAGCTGTTGGCTAGAGCCCAGGTGCCAACACCAGACTAGTCTATCTGCACTGTATCTGTGAGCTGTTGGCTAGAGCCCAGGTGCCAACACCAGACTAGTCTATCTGCACTGTATCTGTGAGCTGTTGGCTAGAGCCCAGGTGCCAACACCAGACTAGTCTACCAGCACTGTATCTGTGAGCTGTTGGCTAGAGCCCAGGTGCCAACACCAGACTAGTCTATCTGCACTGTATCTGTGAGCTGTTGGCTAGAGCCCAGGTGCCAAAACCAGACTAGTCTATCAGCACTGTATCTGTGAGCTGTTGGCTAGAGCCCAGGTGCCAACACCAGACTAGTCTATCACACTGTATCTGTGAGCTGTTGGCTAGAGCCCAGGTGCCAAAGTGACTAGTCTATCCAGCACTGTATCTGTGAGCTGTTGGCTGGGAAGCCAGGTGCCAACTGCAGACTAGTCTATCTGCACTGTATCTGTGAGCTGTTGGCTAGAGCCCGAGTGCCAACACCAGACTAGTCTATCAGCACTGTATCTGTGAGCTGTTGGCTAGAGCCCAGGTGCCAACACCAGACTAGTCTATCAGCACTGTATCTGTGAGCTGTTGGCTAGAGCCCAGGTGCCAAAACCAGACTCAGTCTATCAGCACTGTATCTGTGAGCTGTTGGCTAGAGCCCAGGTGCCAAAACCAGACTAGTCTACCTGCACTGTATCTGTGAGCTGTTGGCTAGAGCCCAGGTGCCAAAACCAGACTAGTCTATCAGCACTGTATCTGGCCAGGCTGTTGGCTAGACCCAGGTGCCAAAACCAGACTAGTCTACCAGCACTGTATCTGTGAGCTGTTGGCTAGAGCCCAGGTGCCAACACCAGACTAGTCTATCTGCACTGTATCTGTGAGCTGTTGGCTAGAGCCCAGGTGCCAACACCAGACTAGTCTACCAGCACTGTATCTGTGAGCTGTTGGCTAGAGCCCAGGTGCCAACACCAGACTAGTCTATCAGCACTGTATCTGTGAGCTGTTGGCTAGAGCCCAGGTGCCAAAACCAGACTAGTCTATCAGCACTGTATCTGTGAGCTGTTGGCTAGAGCCCAGGTGCCAACAAGGCAGAGTTCATCTCAGCCTATGCCTCCCTCCAGTCCCTCGACTTCTTGGCACTGACAGAAACATGGATCACCACAGATAACACTGCTACTCCTACTGCTCTCTCTTCGTCCGCCCACGTGTTCTCGCACACCCCGAGAGCTTCTGGTCAGCGGGGTGGTGGCATCGGGATCCTTATCTCTCCCAAGTGGTCATTCTCTCTTTCTCCCCTTACCCATCTGTCTATCGCCTCCTTTGAATTTCATGCTGTCACAGTTACCAGCCCTTTCAAGCTTAACATCCTTATCATTTATCGCCCTCCAGGTCCCCTCGGAGAGTTCATCAATGAGCTTGATGCATTGATAAGCTCCTTTCCTGAGGACGGCTCACCTCTCACAGTTCTGGGCGACTTTAACCTCCCCACGTCTACCTTTGACTCATTCCTCTCTGCCTCCTTCTTTCCACTCCTCTCCTCTTTTGACCTCACCCTCTCACCTTCCCCCCTACTCACAAGGCAGGCAATACGCTCGACCTCATCTTTACTAGATGCTGTTCTTCCACTAACCTCATTGCAACTCCCCTCCAAGTCTCCGACCACTACCTTGTATCCTTTTCCCTCTCGCTCTCATCCAACACTTCCCACACTGCCCCTACTCGGATGGTATCGCGCCGTCCCAACCTTCGCTCTCTCTCCCCCGCTACTCTCTCCTCTTCCATCCTATCATCTCTTCCCTCTGCTCAAACCTTCTCCAACCTATCTCCTGATTCTGCCTCCTCAACGCTCCTCTCCTCCCTTTCTGCATCCTTTGACTCTCTATGTCCCCTATCTTCCAGGCCGGCTCGGTCCTCCCTCCCGCTCCATGGCTTGACGACTCATTGCGAGCTCACAGAACAGGGCTCCGGGCAGCCGAGCGGAAATGGAGGAAAACTCGCCTCCCTGCGGACCTGGCATCCTTTCGCTCCCTCCTCTCTACATTTTTCCTCCTCTGTCTCTGCTGCTAAAACCACTTTCTACCACTCTAAATTTCAAGCATCTGCCTCTAACCCTAGGAAGCTCTTTGCCACCTTCTCCTCCCTCCTGAATCCTCCTCCCCTCCCCCCTCCTCCTCCCTCTCTGCAGATGACTTCGTCAACCATTTTGAAAAGAAGGTCGACGACATCCGATCCTCGTTTGCTAAGTCAAACGACACTGCTGGTTCTGCTCACACTGCCCTACCCTGTGCTCTGACCTCTTTCTCCCCTCTCTCTCCAGATGAAATCTCGCGTCTTGTGACGGCCGGCCGCCCAACAACCTGCCCGCTCGACCCTATCCCCTCCTCTCTTCTCCAGACCATTTCCGGAGACCTTCTCCCTTACCTCACCTCGCTCATCAACTTATCCCTGACCGCTGGCTACGTCCCTTCCGTCTTCAAGAGAGCGAGAGTTGCACCCCTTCTGAAAAAACCTACACTCGATCCCTCCGATGTTAACAACTACAGACCAGTATCCCTTCTTTCTTTTCTCTCCAAAACTCTTGAACGTGCCGTCCTTGGTCAGCTCTCCCGCTATCTCTCTCAGAATGACCTGCTTGATCCAAATCAGTCAGGTTTCAAGACTAGTCATTCAACTGAGACTGCTCTTCTCTGTATCACGGAGGCGCTCCGCACCGCTAAAGCTAACTCTCTCTCCTCTGCTCTCATCCTTCTAGACCTATCGGCTGCCTTCGATACTGTGAACCATCAGATCCTCCTCTCCACCCTCTCCGAGTTGGGCATCTCTGGCGCGGCCCACGCTTGGATTGCGTCCTACCTGACAGGTCGCTCCTACCAGGTGGCGTGGCGAGAATCTGTCTCCTCACCACGCGCTCTCACCACTGGTGTCCCCCAGGGCTCTGTTCTAGGCCCTCTCCTATTCTCGCTATACACCAAGTCACTTGGCTCTGTCATAACCTCACATGGTCTCTCCTATCATTGCTATGCAGACGACACACAATTAATCTTCTCCTTTCCCCCTTCTGATGACCAGGTGGCGAATCGCATCTCTGCATGTCTGGCAGACATATCAGTGTGGATGACGGATCACCACCTCAAGCTGAACTTCGGCAAGACGGAGCTGCTCTTCCTCCCGGGGAAGGACTGCCCGTTCCATGATCTCGCCATCACGGTTGACAACTCCATTGTGTCCTCCTCCCAGAGCGCTAAGAACCTTGGTGTGATCCTGGACAACACCCTGTCGTTCTCAACTAACATCAAGACGGTGGCACGTTCCTGTAGGTTCATGCTCTACAACATCCGCAGAGTACGACCCTGCCTCACACAGGAAGCGGCGCAGGTCCTAATCCAGGCACTTGTCATCTCCCGTCTGGATTACTGCAACTCGCTGTTGGCTGGGCTCCCTGCCTGTGCCATTAAACCCCTACAACTCATCCAGAACGCCGCAGCCCGTCTAGTGTTCAACCTTCCCAAGTTCTCTCACGTCACCCCGCTCCTCCGCTCTCTCCACTGGCTTCCAGTTGAAGCTCGCATCCGCTACAAGACCATGGTGCTTGCCTACGGAGCTGTGAGGGGAACGGCACCTCAGTACCTCCAGGCTCTGATCAGGCCCTACACCCAAATAAGGGCACTGCGTTCATCCACCTCTGGCCTGCTCGTCTCCCTACCACTGAGGAAGTACAGTTCCCGCTCAGCCCAGTCAAAACTGTTCGCTGCTCTGGCTCCCCAATGGTGGAACAAACTCCCTCACGACGCCAGGACAGCAGAGTCAATCACCACCTTCCGGAGACACCTGAAACCCCACCTCTTTAAGGAATACTTAGGATAGGATAAAGTAATCCTTCTCACCCCCCTCCCCCCTTAAAATATTTAGATGCACTATTGTAAAGTGGCTGTTCCACTGGATGTCATAAGGTGAATGCACCAATTTGTAAGTCGCTCTGGATAAGAGCGTCTGCTAAATGACTTAAATGTAAATGTAAATG
>NW_025757335.1:0-5664 GCF_021184085.1 Oncorhynchus gorbuscha
CCAAGACTTGACTGGAGTGGTGTGGGGCTGTGCTTTGGCAAAGTGGGTGGGGTTATATCCTTCCTGTTTGGCCCTGTCCGGGGGTGTCCTCGGATGGGGCCACAGTGTCTCCTGACCCCTCCTGTCTCAGCCTCCAGTATTTATGCTGCAGTAGTTTATGTGTCGGGGGCTAGGGTCAGTTTGTTTATCTGGAGTACTTATCCTGTCCTATTCAGGTGTCCTGTGTGAATCTATGTGTGCGTTCTCTAATTCTCTCCTTCTCTCTTTCTTTCTCTCTCTCGGAGGACCTGAGCCCTAGGACCATGCCCCAGGACTACCTGACATGATGACTCCTGCTGTCCCCAGTCCACCTGGCCATGCTGCTGCTCCAGTTTCAACTGGCCTGGGCCCTAGGACCATGTCCCAGGACTACCTGACATGAGGACTCCTTGCTGTCCCCAGTCCACCTGGCCATGCTCCTGCTCCAGTTTCAACTGTTCTGCCTTACTATTATTCAACCATGCTGGTCATTTATGAACATTTGAACATCTTGGCCACGTTCTGTTATAATCTCCACCCGGCACAGCCAGAAGAGGACTGGCCACCCCACATATGCTCTCTCTAATTCTCTCTTTCTTTCTCTCTCTCGGAGGACCTGAGCCCTAGGACCGTGCCCCAGGACTACCTGACATGATGGCTCCTTGCTGTCCCCAGTCCACCTGACTGTGCTGCTGCTCCAGTTTCAACTGTTCTGCCTTATTATTATTTGACCATGCTGGTCATTTATGAACATTTGAACATCTTGGTCATGTTCTGTTATAATCTCTACCCAGCACAGCCAGAAGAGGACTGGCCACCCCACATAGCCCGGTTCCTCTCTAGGTTTCTTCCTAGGTTTTGGCCTTTCTAGGGAGTTTTTCCTAGCCACCGTGCTTTTACACCTGCATTGTTTGCTGTTTGGGGTTTTAGGCTGGGTTTCTGTACAGCACTTTGAGATATCAGCTGATGTACGAAGGGCTATATAAATAAATTTGATTTGATTTGATTTGATTTGACTGCCCTTGACCAGCACAAAAACACCCTGTGGCGTACTGCACTAGCTTCGAATAGTCCCCCCAATATGCAACTTTTCAGGGAAGTTAGGAACCAATACACACAGTCAGTTAGGAAAGCAAAGGCTTTTTCAAACAGAAATTTTCATCCTGCAGCACTAATTCCAAAAGGTTTTCGGAGACCATAAAGTCTATGTAGAATAAGAGTACCTCCTCCCAGCTGCCCACTGCACTGAGACTAGGAAACACTGTCACCACTGATACATTAAATCACCTATAATTGAGAATTTCAATTAGCATTTCCTCTATTATGCCTTCCACCTGGCTACCCCAACCCTCGGCAAACAGCTCTGCACTCAGCAACTACATATTCGTTGCCAAACCCACTGCTCCAGGTGTCAGAGTCGTGTGTATGGGTGGCAGGAAGCCAGGCGCAGGAGAATCAAACTGAGTGTAATGGAGTTATTTAATAACAATAAACGAAACATTAAATATAATATAGATGCGAGGACCACACACATACAAAAACAAATACAACACTGAAATAACAAACAATCTCTGACAAAGACATGAGGGGAAACAGAGGGTTAAATACACAACAGGTAATGAATGGGATTGGAACCCACGGGTGTGGGAAAGACCAGACAAAACTAATGGGAAATGAAAAATGATCAATGATGGCTGAAGACCGAGTGACGTCGGCCGCTGAGCACCGAATAAGGAGAGGCTTCGATGACATATCATGACACCAGGTCATCTATAAGTCTTTGCTAGGTAAAGCCCCGCCTTATCTCAGCTCACTGGTCACCATAGCAGCACCCACCCACAGCACGCACAACCTTGACCACGGACGGTTTCATGCTAGGACAGGCCCGGTTACGGACGGTTAATGGTGGGGACAGGTCGGTTACTTGACGGTTTAATGCTAGACAGGTCAGAGGACGGGCGGTTTAATGCTAGGACGAGCCTGTTTATGTGGCGGTTTTTAATAACTAGACAGGTCAAAACCTTGACCGCGGACGGCAATGCTAGGACAGGCCGGTTCTTGACGTTTTAATGTTAGAGACGGTCAGTTTACTGACGGTTTTAATGCTAGATAAGGTCAAAACCTTGACCACGGACGGTTTCATGCTAGGACAGGTCAGTTTACGGACGGTTTAATGCTAGGACAGGTCAGTTTACGGACGGTTTAATGCCAGGACAGGTCAGTTTACGGATGGTTTAATGCTAGGACAGGTCAGTTTACTGACGGTTTCATGCTAGGACAGGTCAGTTTACGGACGGTTTAATGCTAGGACAGGTCAGTTTACAGACGGTTTAATGCTAGGACAGGTCAAAACATTGACCACGGACGGTTTCATGCTAGGACAGGTCAGTTTACGGATGGTTTAATGCTGGTGGGACAGGTCAGTTTTACGGACGGTTTAATGCTAGGGACAGGTCAGTTTACGGACGGTTTAATGCTAGGACAGGTCAGTTTATGGACGGCTTAATGCTAGGACAGGTCCGTTTACGGACGGTAGTGCTAGGACAGGTCAGTTTACTTGACGGTTTAATGCTAGGACACGTCAAAACCTTGACCACGGATGGTTTAATGCTAGGACAGGTTAGTTTACGGACGGTTTAATGCTAGGACAGGTCAGTTTACGGACGGTTTAATGCTAGGACAGGTCAGTTTACGGACGGTTTAATGCTAGGACAGGTCAGTTTACGGACGGTTTAATGCTAGGACAGGTCAGTTTACGGACGGTTTAATGCTAGGACAGGTCAAAACCTTGACCACGGACGGTTTAATGCTAGGACAGGTCAGTTTACGGATGGTTTAATGCTAGGACAGGTCAGTTTACGGACGGCTTAATGCTAGGACAGATCAAAACCTTGGACAACGGGCGGTTTAATGCTAGGGACAGGTCAAAACCTTGACCACCGGACGGTTTCGTGCTAGGACAGGTCAGTTTACGGACGGTTTAATGCTAGGACAGGTCAGTTTACGGACGGTTTAATGCTAGGACAGGTCAGTTTACGGACGGTTTAATGCTAGGACAGGTCAGTTTACGGACGGTTTAATGCTAGGACAGGTCAGTTTACGGACGGTTTAATGCTAGGACAGGTCAGTTTACGGACGGTTTAATGCTAGGACAGGTCAAAACCTTGACCACGGACGGTTTAATGCTAGGACAGGTCAAAACCTTGACCACGGACGGTTTCATGCTAGGACAGGTCAGTTTACGGACGGTTTAATGCTAGGACAGGTCAGTTTACGGACGGTTTAATGCTAGGACAGGTCAGTTTACGGACGGTTTAATGCTAGGACAGGCCAGTTTACGGACGGTTTAATGCTAGGACAGGTCAAAACCTTGACCACGGACGGCTTAATGCTAGGACAGGTCAGTTTATGGACGGTTTAATGCTAGGACAGGTCAGTTTACTGACGGTTTAATGCTAGGACAGGTCAAAACCTTGACCACGGACGGTTTCATGCTAGGACAGGTCAGTTTACGGATGGTTTAATGCTAGGACAGGTCAGTTTACGGACGGTTTAATGCTAGGACAGGCCAGTTTACGGACGGTTTAATGCTAGGACAGGTCAAAACCTTGACCACGGACGGTTTCATGCTAGGACAGGTCAGTTTACGGACGGTTTAATGCTAGGACAGGTCAGTTTACGGACGGTTTAATGCTAGGACAGGTCAGTTTACGGACGGTTTAATGCTAGGACAGGCCAGTTTACGGACGGTTTAATGCTAGGACAGGTCAAAACCTTGACCACGGACAGCTTAATGCTAGGACAGGTCAGTTTATGGACGGTTTAATGCTAGGACAGGTCAGTTTACTGACGGTTTAATGCTAGGACAGGTCAAAACCTTGACCACGGATGGTTTCATGCTAGGACAGGTCAGTTTACGGACGGTTTAATGCTAGGACAGGTCAGTTTACGAACAGTTTAATGCTAGGACAGGTCAGTTTACTGACGGTTTAATGCTAGGACAGGTCAAAACCTTGACCACGGACGGTTTCATGCTAGGACAGGTCAGTTTACGGACGGTTTAATGCTAGGACAGGTCAGTTTATGGACGGTTTAATGCTAGGACAGGTCAGTTTACGGACGGTTTAATGCTAGGACAGGCCAGTTTACGGACGGTTTAATGCTAGGACAGGTCAGTTTACGGACGGTTTAATGCTAGGACAGGTCAGTTTACGGACGGTTTAATGCTAGGACAGGTCAGTTTACGGACGGTTTAATGCTAGGACAGGTCAGTTTACGGACGGTTTAATGCTAGGACAGGTCAAAACCTTGACCACGGACGGTTTAATGCTAGGACAGGTCAAAACCTTGACCACGGACGGTTTCATGCTAGGACAGGTCAGTTTACGGACGGTTTAATGCTAGGACAGGTCAGTTTACGGACGGTTTAATGCTAGGACAGGTCAGTTTACGGACGGTTTAATGCTAGGACAGGCCAGTTTACGGACGGTTTAATGCTAGGACAGATCAAAACCTTGACAACGGGCGGTTTAATGCTAGGACAGGTCAAAACCTTGACCACGGACGGTTTCGTGCTAGGACAGGTCAGTTTACGGACGGTTTAATGCTAGGACAGGTCAGTTTACGGACGGTTTAATGCTAGGACAGGTCAGTTTACGGACGGTTTAATGCTAGGACAGGTCAGTTTACGGACGGTTTAATGCTAGGACAGGTCAGTTTACGGACGGTTTAATGCTAGGACAGGTCAGTTTACGGACGGTTTAATGCTAGGACAGGTCAAAACCTTGACCACGGACGGTTTAATGCTAGGACAGGTCAAAACCTTGACCACGGACGGTTTCATGCTAGGACAGGTCAGTTTACGGACGGTTTAATGCTAGGACAGGTCAGTTTACGGACGGTTTAATGCTAGGACAGGTCAGTTTACGGACGGTTTAATGCTAGGACAGGCCAGTTTACGGACGGTTTAATGCTAGGACAGGTCAAAACCTTGACCACGGACGGCTTAATGCTAGGGACAGGTCGTTTATGGGACGGTTTAATGCTAGGACAGGTCAGTTTACTGACGGTTTAATGCTAGGACAGGTCAAAACCTTGACCACGGATCGTTTCATGCTAGGACAGGTCAGTTTACGGATGGTTTAATGCTAGGACAGGTCCGTTTACGGACGGTTTAGTTAGGACAGGCCAGTTTACGGACGGTTTAATGCTAGGGACAGGTCAAAACCTTGACCACGGACGGTTTCATGCTAGGACAGGTCAGTTTACGGACGGTTTAATGCTAGGACAGGTCAGTTTAGCCGGACGGTTTAATGCTAGGACAGGCTGCTTTACGGACGTGTTTAATGCTAGGACAGCTGTTTACGGACGAAGTTTAATGCTAGGACAGGTCAAAACCTTGACCACGGACAGCTTAATGCTAGGACAGGTCAGTTTATGGACGGTTTAATGCTAGGGACAGGTCAGTTTACTGACGGTTTAATGCTAGGACAGGTCAAAACCTTGACCACGGATGGTTTCATGCTAGGACAGGTCAGTTTACGGACGGTTTAATGCTAGGACAGGTCAGTTTACTGAACAGTTTAATGCTAGGACAGGTCAGTTTACTGACGGTTTAATGCTAGGACAGGTCAAAACCTTGACCAC
>NW_025757336.1:0-5663 GCF_021184085.1 Oncorhynchus gorbuscha
GATCAGAGAGTCTGCTAAATGACTCACTACTGTAAGTCTCTCTGGCTAAAATGTCAATGTAATTAGTGGGTGATGGTGATTTCAGATCAGCCTAAATGACAGTGAGGCTGTATATGGCTCAGGTACCGACATACTGCAGATATATAATGTAAAGTTTGAAGGCTGCTGCCATTCAAAAGTTTGAATTTAGAAATGTCCTTGTTTTTTTATTTATTTTATTTATTTTAAGTCCACTAAAATAACATCAAATTGATCAGAAATACAGTGTAGACATTGTTAAATTTGTAAATTACTATTGTAGCTGGAAACGGCTGATTTTGAATGGAATATCTACATAGGCGTACAGAGGCCCATTATCAGCAACCATCACTCCTGTGTTCCAATGGCACGTTGTGTTAACTAACCCAAGTACAGAGGCCCATTATCAGCAACCATCACTCCTGTGTTCCAATGGCACGTTGTGTTAGCTAATCCAAGGTTATCATTTTAAAAGGCTAATTGAACATTAGAAAACCCTTTTGTAATTATGTTAGCACAGCTGAAAACTGTCGTTCTGATTAAAGAAGCAATACAAACCGGCCTTTAGACTAGTTGAGTATCTGAGCATAAGCATTTGTGGGTTCGATTACAGGCTCAAAATGGCCAGAAACAAAGACTTTCTTCTGAAACTTGTCAGTCTATTCTTGTTCTGCGAAATGAAGGCTATTCCATGTGAGAAATTGCCAATAAACGGAAGATCTCGTACATCGCTGTGCACTGCTCCCTTCACAGAACAGCGCAAACTGTCTCTAATCATCAGAATAGAAAGAGGAGTGGGAGGCCCCGGTGCAAAACTGAGCAAGAGGTTAAGTACATTAGAGTGTCTAGTTTGAGAAGCAGATGCCTCAGAAGTGCTCAACTGGCATTTCAATTTAATAGTCCCCAACAAAACACCAGTCTCAACTTCTAAAGTGAAGAGGCGACTCCGGGAAGTTGGCCTTCTAGGCAGAGTAACAATGAAAAGCCATATCTAAGACTGGCCGATAAAAAGGAAAGATTCGCTTCTTGACGCTGCCCATCCCTTAATTGTCATCAGCAACCGCTGAACAGCATAGCGCCACAGTCAGATAATATTACAAAAAAATATTCATATTCATGAAATCACAAGTGCAATATAGGAAAACACAGTTTAGCCTTTTGTTAATCCACCTGTCAGATTTTGAAATGATGCTTTACAGCGAAAGCAATCCAAGCGTTTGTGTAAGTTTATCGATAGCATAACAAAACATTATGTACACTAAGTACATTAAGTAGCTAGGTCACGAAAATCAGAAAAGCAATCAAATTAATCGTTTACCTTTGATGATCTTTGGATGTTTTCACTGACAAGACTCCCAGTTACACAACAAATGTTCCTTTTGTTCCATAAAGATTATTTTTATATCTAAATATCTCAGTTTGTTTGTCGCGTTATGTTCAGAAATCCACAGGAAAGAGCGGTCACGACAACGCAGACAAATTCCAAATAATATCCGTAATGTCCACAGAAACATGTCAAACGTTTTTTATAATCAATCCTCGGGTTGTTTTTCAAAATATATATTCAATAATATATCAACCGTGAGTGTAGGTTTTTCAATAGGACCGGGAGAAACAAGTGCCGCTTTACGTAGTTACGCTACACTCACTCTGAGAGCCCCCACCTATCCACTTACACTGTTACGCTACACTCACTCTGAGAGCCCCCACCTATCCACTTACACTCATTTTTTTAAATAAAAGCCTGAAACTATGTCTAAAGACTGTTGGCACCTTAGGGAAGCCATAGAAAAAGGGATCTGGTTGATATCCCTTTAAATGGAGGATAGACATGCATAGGAACAGAGAGGTTTCAAAATAAGTAGCACTTCCTGATTGGATTTTCCTCAGGTTTTCGCCTGCAATATCAGTTCTGTTATACTCACAGACAATATCTTAACAGTTTTGGAAACTTTAGAGTGTTGTCTATCCTAATCCGACAATTTGATGCATATTAAAGTTTCTGGGGCTTTGTTTATTGCCAGTGTCAGGTCATTGGTAAAAATAGAAAAGAGTAGAGGGCCTAAAGAGCTGCCCTGCGGTACACCACACTTTACATGTTTTACATTAGAGAAGCTTCCATTAAAGAAAGCTTTCATTAGATAGATAGCACTGACTCCACGATATGGCAGAGGTTGAAAAGCCATAACACATTTTCTCAACAACAGGTTATGGTCAATATATTCAAAGGCTGCACTGAAATCTAATAGTACAGCTCCCACAGTCTTCTTATTATCAATTATCACAGATAAATGGTGTGCTTCGGAAAGCTCTTTGCGTTATTTCGTTTTTTAAAATGTATTATTTTGTACATTATTAGCCTAGAAAATGGGTTGTGGTATTACGTATAACGTACATTACATTACGATTAACAGCCGAGAAGAACTATTGGATATCAGAGTGGCGATAACTCACCACCAGCATTACGACCAGGAATACTTTCCCGAACCAGATGCTTTGTTCGCACCCCCCAGGGCGAATCCCAAAACAACGCCGGCGGAGGAGAGGTATTCGGAGTGGACTTCTAGTCCGACTTAGGAGGTGCGCACACCACACACCGCTTCCGAGTATATTATTTTCTTATGTTCAGTCTCTGGATAATGAAGTTGATGAGCTCAGGGCGAGGATCTCTTTGCATGAGAGGCAGGGATGTCTACACTATGTTTCACGGAAATATCTCAGGATATACTGCCCGAGTCAGTCCATCCAGTTGGGTTCCTCAGTTCATCACGCAGATAAATATCTCTCCGGGAAGAAATGCGGGGTGTATGTTTCATGATTAACGACTCATGTGGTGATTGTGATAACATGCAGAAACTCAAGTAGTTTCATTCACCTGACATAGAATACCTCACAATGAAATGCTGACCGTATCACCTCCCAAGATAATTCTCTTCAGTTATAGTCACAGCTGTTACCGGGACAACAAGAACCTCCCCCGCCCTCCTTTCGGCAAAACTGACCACGACTCCATTTTGCTCCTCCTATAGGCAAAAACTCAAACAAGAAGTGCCCATGCTAAAGGACCATTCAACGCTGGTCAGACCAATCGGAATCAACACTTCGAGATTGTTTTGATCACACGGACTGGGATATGTTCCAGGTAGCTTCCGAGAATTATATTGATGAATACACTGATACGGTGACTGAGGTTATCAGGAAGTGTATAGGAGATGTTGTACCCACTGTGACTATTAAAACCTATCCTAACCAGAAACCATGGATAGATGGCAGCATTCGAGCTAAAACTGAAAGTGCAAAACACCGCATTTAACCATGGCAAGGTGACTGGGAATATGGCTGAATACAAACAGTGTGGTTAATCACTCCGCAAGGCAATCAAACACGCGAAATGTCAGTATAGAGACAAAGTGGAGTCGCAATTCAACGGCTCAGACACGAGACGCATGTGGCAGGTCTACAGACAATCACGGACAGCCACATTGCGGACACCGACATCTTGCTTCCGGACAAGCTAAACACCTCCGCTTTGAGGATAACACAGTGTCACCGCCCGCTAACAAGGACTGAGGCTCTCGTTCTCCGTGGTCGACGTGAGTAGGCTTGTTAACCCTTTCCGGCCCAGACGGCATCCCTAGCCGCGTCCTCAGAGCATGCACAGACCAGCTGGCTGGTGTGTTTACGGACATATTCAATCTCTCCCTATCCCAGTCTGCTGTTCCCACATGCTTCAAGATGGCCACCATTGTTCCTGTACCCAAGAAAAGCAAAGCTAACTGAGCTAAATGACTATCGCCCTGTAGCACTCACTTCTGTCATCATGAAGTGCTTTGAGAGACTAGTCAAGGATCATATCATGTTTACCTTTCCTGACAGCCTAGACCCACTCCAATTTGCATACCGCCACAATTGATCCACAGACGATACAATCTCCATCGCACTGCCGTATCCCATCTGGACAAGACAAATACCTATGTAATACCTATGTAAGAATGCTGTTCACTAACTATTGCTCAGCATTAAACACCATAGTACCCTCCAAGCACATCATTAAGCTCGAGACCCCGCCCTCTGCAACTGGGTCCTGGACTTCCTGACGTGCCGCCCTCAGGTGGTGAAGGTAGGAAACACACCTCCACTTCGCTGATCCTTAACACTGGGGCCCCACAAGGGTGTGTGCTCAGCCCCCCCTCCCAATCTGTTGTTAATTTGTTTACAGAGAAATAGCATTGTATTTGGTCAAAACACCAGTTTTTCAGCAGTTTGCTTAGAGCTGGCAGCAAGCTGATAGGTCTACTGTCAGAACCAGTAAAGGGGTAGCGGAATGACTTTGGCTTCCCTCCAGGCCTGATGACAAAGACTTTCCTCTAGACTCAGATTAAAGATATGACAGATAGGAGTGGCTATAGAGTCAGCCACCATCCTCAGCAGCTTTCCATCTCAGTTGTCAATGCCAGGAGGTTTGCCATTTATTGATCGATAACAATAACTAGCTTTACAAAATGTTAACGTGCGATTTTGTGCTCTTCTCGTTGTCTCATATTCTCCCTGTTTGAGTCCCCTTGTCCATTTAGTGAACCACTAAAACACACCGATATCAACATCTGAGCTATACATTTCTGTTCAACAGCATTGGAGCCGGGCTGTAACAGATGTGAAGACATCCACCACAGAGTGTAGCACACAAACCTGGATTCTACAGCAGCAGAGCTAAGCAGAGGAAGCGTTCGTTAGTATTGTAAAGAAGCAATGTTTGTGTGTCTGTCTGTGTGACATAAAGACAGATAGACGGACAGAGAGACAGAGAGAGAGACCAACAGGAGAGAGACAGACCAACAGGAGAGAGACAGACCAACAGGAGAGAGACAGACCAACAGGAGAGAGACAGACCAACAGCAGAGAGAGAGACAGACCAACAGGAGAGAGAGAGACAGACCAACAGGAGAGAGAGAGACAGACCAACAGCAGAGAGAGAGACAGACCAACAGGAGAGAGAGAGACAGACCAACAGGAGAGAGAGAGACAGACCAACAGCAGAGAGACAGACAGACCAACAGCAGAAAGAGAGACAGACCAACAGCAAAAAGAGAGACAGACCAACAGGAGAGAGAGAGACAGACCAACAGGAGAGAGAGAGACAGACCAACAGGAGAGAGAGAGACAGACCAACAGGAGAGAGAGAGACAGACCAACAGGAGAGAGAGAGACAGACCAACAGGAGAGAGAGAGACAGACCAACAGCAGAGAGAGAGACAGACCAACAGGAGAGAGACAGACCAACAGGAGAGAGACAGACCAACAGGAGAGAGAGACCAACAGGAGAGAGAGAGACAGACCAACAGGAGAGAGAGAGACAGACCAACAGCAGAGAGACAGACCAACAGCAGAGAGAGAGACAGACCAACAGAAGAGAGAGACCAACAGGAGAGAGAGAGACAGACCAACAGGAGAGAGAGAGACAGACCAACAGCAGAGAGAGAGACAGACCAACAGGAGAGAGAGAGACCAACAGGAGAGAGAGAGACCAACAGGAGAGAGAGAGAGAGAGAGAGAGAGAGAGAGAGAGAGAGAGAGAGAGAGAGAGAGAGAGAGAGAGAGAGAGAGAGAGAGAGAGAGAGAGAGAGAGAGAGAGAGAGAGAGAGAGA
>NW_025757338.1:0-5659 GCF_021184085.1 Oncorhynchus gorbuscha
CTGCTGAACAGTTTTTACCCCCAAGACATAAGACTGCTGAACAGTTTTTACCCCAAGACATAAGACTGCTGAACAGTTTTTACCCCAAGACATGACTGCTAGAACAGTTTTACCCCCAAGACATAAGACTGCTGAACAGCTTTTACCCCCAAGACATAAGACTGCTGAACAGTTTTTACCCCAAGACATAAGACTGCTGAACAGCTTTTACCCCAAGACATAAGACTGCTGAACAGTTTTTACCCCCAAGACATGACTGCTGAACAGTTTTTACCCCCAAGACATAAGACTGCTGAACAGTTTTTACCCCCAAGACATAAGACTGCTGAACAGTTTTACCCCCGAGACATAAGACTGCTGAACAGTTTTTACCCCCAAGACATAAGACTGCTGAACAGCTTTTACCCCCAAGACATAAGACTGCTGAACAGTTTTTACCCCCAAGACATAAGACTGCTGAACAGTTTTTACCCCCGAGACATAAGACTGCTGAACAGCTTTTACCCCCAAGACATAAGACTGCTGAACAGCTTTTACCCCCAAGACATAAGACTGCTGAACAGCTTTTACCCCCAAGACATAAGACTGCTGAACAGCTTTTACCCCCAAGACATAAGACTGCTGAACAGTTTTTACCCCCAAGACATAAGACTGCTGAACAGTTTTTACCCCCGAGACATAAGACTGCTGAACAGCTTTTACCCCAAGACATAAGACTGCTGAACAGCTTTTACCCCAAGACATAAGACTGCTGAACAGCTTTTACCCCCAAGACATAAGACTGCTGAACAGCTTTTACCCCAAGACATGACTGCTGAACAGTTTTTACCCCAAGACATAAGACTGCTGAACAGCTTTTACCCCCAAGACATAAGACTGCTGAACAGTTTTTACCCCGAAGACATAAGACTGCTGAACAGTTTTTACCCCCAAGACATGACTGCTGAACAGTTTTTACCCCCAAGACATGACTGCTGAACAGTTTTTACCCCCAAGACATAAGACTGCTGAACAGTTTTACCCCTAAGACATAAGACTGCTGAACAGTTTTTACCCCCGAGACATAAGACTGCTGAACAGTTTTTACCCCAAGACATAAGACTGCTGAACAGTTTTTACCCCCAAGACATGACTGCTGAACAGCTTTTACCCCCAAGACATAAGACTGCTGAACAGTTTTTACCCCCAAGACATAAGACTGCTGAACAGTTTTTACCCCCAAGACATAAGACTGCTGAACAGTTTTTACCCCCAAGACATAAGACTGCTGAACAGCTTTTACCCCCAAGACATAAGACTGCTGAACAGCTTTTACCCCCAAGACATAAGACTGCTGAACAGCTTTTACCCCCAAGACATAAGACTGCTGAACAGCTTTTACCCCCAAGACATAAGACTGCTGAACAGTTTTACCCCCAAGACATAAGACTGCTGAACAGTTTTTACCCCTAAGACATAAGACTGCTGAACAGTTTTTACCCCGAGACATAAGACTGCTGAACAGCTTTACCCCCAAGACATAAGACTGCTGAACAGCTTTTACCCCCAAGACATAAGACTGCTGAACAGCTTTTACCCCCAAGACATAAGACTGCTGAACAGCTTTTACCCCCAAGACATAAGACTGCTGAACAGCTTTTACCCCCAAGACATAAGACTGCTGAACAGTTTTACCCCGAGACATAAGACTGCTGAACAGTTTTTACCCCAAGACATAAGACTGCTGAACAGTTTTTACCCCGAGACATAAGACTGCTGAACAGCTTTACCCCAAGACATAAGACTGCTGAACAGCTTTTACCCCCAAGACATAAGACTGCTGAACAGCTTTTTACCCCCAAGACATAAGACTGCTGAACAGCTTTTACCCCCAAGACATAAGACTGCTGAACAGCTTTTACCCCCAAGACATAAGACTGCTGAACAGCTTTTACCCCCAAGACATAAGACTGCTGAACAGCTTTTACCCCCAAGACATAAGACTGCTGAACAGCTTTTACCCCCAGAGACATAAGACTGCTGAACAGTTTTTACCCCCAAGACATAAGACTGCTGAACAGCTTTTACCCCCAAGACATAAGACTGCTGAACAGCTTTTACCCCAAGACATAAGACTGCTGAACAGCTTTTACCCCAAGACATAAGACTGCTGAACAGCTTTTACCCCCAAGACATAAGACTGCTGAACAGCTTTTACCCCCAAGACATAAGACTGCTGAACAGCTTTTACCCCTAAGACATAAGACTGCTGAACAGCTTTTACCCCCAAGACATAAGACTGCTGAACAGTTTTTACCCCAAGACATAAGACTGCTGAACAGCTTTACCCCCAAGACATAAGACTGCTGAACAGCTTTTACCCCCAAGACATAAGACTGCTGAACAGCTTTTACCCCCAAGACATAAGACTGCTGAACAGTTTTTACCCCAAGGAACATGACTGCTGAACAGTTTTACCCCAAGACATAAGACTGCTGAGACAGTTTTTACCCCCAAGACATAAGACTGCTGAACAGTTTTACCCCAAGACATAAGACTGCTGAACAGCTTTTTACCCCAAGACATGACTGCTGAACAGTTTTTACCCCCAAGACATAGACTGCTGAACAGTTTTTACCCCCAAGACATAAGACTGCTGAACAGTTTTTACCCCCAAGACATAAGACTGCTGAACAGCTTTTACCCCCAAGACATAAGACTGCTGAACAGTTTTTACCCCCAAGACATAAGACTGCTGAACAGCTTTTACCCCAAGACATAGACTGCTGAACAGTTTTACCCCAAGACATAAGACTGCTGAACAGCTTTTACCCCCAAGACATAAGACTGCTGAACAGTTTTTACCCCAGAGACATAAGACTGCTGAACAGTTTTTACCCCCAAGACATAAGACTGCTGAACAGTTTTTACCCCCAAGACATAAGACTGCTGAACAGCTTTTACCCCAAGACATAAGACTGCTGAACAGCTTTTACCCCCAAGACATAAGACTGCTGAACAGCTTTTACCCCCAAGACATAAGACTGCTGAACAGCTTTTACCCCCAAGACATAAGACTGCTGAACAGTTTTTACCCCAAGACATAAGACTGCTGAACAGCTTTTACCCCCAAGACATAAGACTGCTGAACAGCTTTTACCCCCAAGACATAAGACTGCTGAACAGCTTTTACCCCCAAGACATAAGACTGCTGAACAGCTTTTACCCCCAAGACATAAGACTGCTGAACAGCTTTTACCCCCAAGACATAAGACTGCTGAACAGCTTTTACCCCCAAGACATAAGACTGCTGAACAGTTTTACCCCCGAGACATAAGACTGCTGAACAGTTTTTACCCCCAAGACATAAGACTGCTGAACAGTTTTTACCCCCGAGACATAAGACTGCTGAACAGCTTTTACCCCAAGACATAAGACTGCTGAACAGCTTTTACCCCAAGACATAAGACTGCTGAACAGCTTTTACCCCCAAGACATAAGACTGCTGAACAGTTTTGCCCCGGCAGAACTGCTGAACAGTGCTGACCGCAAGTTTTTTCCCAAGACATAAGACTGCTGAACAGTTTTTACCCCCAAGACATAAGACTGCTGAACAGTTTTTACCCCCAAGACATAAGACTGCTGAACAGCTTTTACCCCCAAGACATAAGACTGCTGAACAGTTTTACCCCAAGACATAAGACTGCTGAACAGTTTTTACCCCCAAGACATAAGACTGCTGAACAGTTTTTACCCCAAGACATAAGACTGCTGAACAGCTTTTACCCCCAAGACATAAGACTGCTGAACAGCTTTTACCCCCAAGACATAAGACTGCTGAACAGCTTTTACCCCCAAGACATAAGACTGCTGAACAGCTTTTACCCCCAAGACATAAGACTGCTGAACAGCTTTTACCCCCAAGACATAAGACTGCTGAACAGTTTTTACCCCCAAGACATAAGACTGCTGAACAGTTTTTACCCCCGAGACATAAGACTGCTGAACAGTTTTTACCCCCAAGACATAAGACTGCTGAACAGTTTTTACCCCCAAGACATAAGACTGCTGAACAGCTTTTACCCCAAGACATAAGACTGCTGAACAGCTTTACCCCCAAGACATAAGACTGCTGAACAGCTTTTACCCCCAAGACATAAGACTGCTGAACAGTTTTTACCCCAAGACATAAGACTGCTGAACAGTTTTTACCCCAAGACATAAGACTGCTGAACAGTTTTTACCCCCGAGACATAAGACTGCTGAACAGCTTTTACCCCCAAGACATAAGACTGCTGAACAGCTTTTACCCCCAAGACATAAGACTGCTGAACAGCTTTTACCCCCAAGACATAAGACTGCTGAACAGCTTTTACCCCCAAGACATAAGACTGCTGAACAGCTTTTACCCCCAAGACATAAGACTGCTGAACAGTTTTACCCCAAGACATAAGACTGCTGAACAGTTTTTACCCCCGAGACATAAGACTGCTGAACAGCTTTTACCCCCAAGACATAAGACTGCTGAACAGCTTTTACCCCCAAGACATAAGACTGCTGAACAGCTTTTACCCCAAGACATAAGACTGCTGAACAGCTTTTACCCCCAAGACATAAGACTGCTGAACAGTTTTTACCCCCAAGACATAAGACTGCTGAACAGCTTTTACCCCCAAGACATAAGACTGCTGAACAGCTTTTACCCCCAAGACATAAGACTGCTGAACAGTTTTTACCCCAAGACATAAGACTGCTGGAACAGTTTTTACCCCTAAGACATAAGACTGCTGAACAGCTTTTACCCCCAAGACATAAGACTGCTGAACAGCTTTTACCCCCAAGACATAAGACTGCTGAACAGTTTTACCCCCAAGACATAAGACTGCTGAACAGTTTTTACCCCGAGACATAAGACTGCTGAACAGCTTACCCCCAAGACATAAGACTGCTGAACAGCTTTTACCCCCAAGACATAAGACTGCTGAACAGCTTTACCCCCAAGACATAAGACTGCTGAACAGCTTTTACCCCTCAAGACATAAGACTGCTGAACAGCTTTTACCCCCAAGACATAAGACTGCTGAACAGCTTTTACTCCCGAGACATAAGACTGCTGAACAGTTTTACCCCAAGACATAAGACTGCTGAACAGTTTTTACCCCCGAGACATAAGACTGCTGGAACAGCTTTTACCCCCAAGACATAAGACTGCTGAACAGTTTTTACCCCAAGACATAAGACTGCTTGAACAGCTTTTACCCCCAAGACATAAGACTGCTGAACAGCTTTTACCCCCAAGACATAAGACTGCTGAACAGCTTTTACCCCCAAGACATAGGACTGCTGAACAGTTTTTACCCCCAAGACATAAGACTGCTGAACAGTTTTTACCCCCAAGACATAAGACTGCTGAACAGCTTTTACCCCAAGACATAAGACTGCTGAACAGCTTTTACCCCCAAGACATAAGACTGCTGAACAGCTTTTACCCCCAAGACATAAGACTGCTGAACAGCTTTTTACCCCCAAGACATAAGACTGCTGAACAGTTTTACCCCCAAGACATAAGACTGCTGAACAGCTTTTACCCTCAAGACATAAGACTGCTGAACAGTTTTTACCCCCAAGACTGCTGAACTGGCTTTTACCCCCAAGACATAAGACTGCTGAACAGTTTTTA
>NW_025757339.1:0-5657 GCF_021184085.1 Oncorhynchus gorbuscha
GGTAAACAGTGTAATAGTCTAATATCAGACTTTACCTCGGTAGTCCCGCCCCTGGTAAACAGTGTAATAGTCTAATACTGTGGGTAATGGAGTCGCCAATGACCAGGGGTTTCAATGTGTCAGAGCTAATGGTGGGAGGCCCGGTTGGCTCAGACCCTGTAATCAGGTGGAGGAGAGAACTCCCTCCCTCCCTCCCTCTCTCTCCCCTCCTCTCTCTCTCCCTCCCTCCCTCCCTCCCTCCCCTCCCTCCTCCCTCCCTCCCTCCCTCCCTCCCTCCCCTCCCTCCCCTCCCTCCCTCCCTCCCTCCCTCCCTCCCTCTCCTCTCTCCTCTCTCCTCCCTCCCCCTCCCCAACCTCCCTCTCTCCCTCCATCTCCTCCCCTCCCTCCTCCCCTCCCTCCCCTCCCTCCCTCCCTCCCTCCCTCCCTCCCTCCCTACCTCCCAAACTCCCTCCCTCCCTCCCAACCTCCCTCCCTCCCTCTCTCCCTCTCTCTCTTCTCTCTCCTCTCTCCCTTCTCCTCTCCTCTTCCCTCCCTCCCTCCCTCCCCAACCTGAGGATAAAGACAGGTCACGAGACACACACACCTTCTGTACCTGTGATGAGTATGAATTCGGACAGGAAGTGACGACGATGTTTCCGGTGTTGTGTGAAGATGTCTTCTCAAAGTCTTTGAAGTTGAAAGATCCGGTGAACCTATTAGCCCTCATAAGTCCTTCTCCTCCGCTCTCCCCCATCGCCCGCGCCCACACATCTCTTCTACATCAACCTATTACCCTTCTCTCTCCCTCCTCTCCCTCCCTCCTTCCCTCCCTCCTCCCTTCCTCCCTTCTCCTCCGCTCTCCCCCATCGCCCTCACACATCTCTTCTACATCAACCTATTAGCCTTTAAGGAGTGGAAGTCAACTTCTGAGTTTGTTGTTGTAGAGAAGCCCTGAGAGACAGACAAACACTTGTGTTATTGAATCTGTGCCAGGTCTTTAAGAAACTAATTATATTTGGATATAGTGAATGTGAACTATGGACATCTAGTGAGTAAAGGTGCCATCACAGATAGATAGAGTGAAAGAGAGGAAGAAGAGGGAGAGGGAGAGAGAGTAAGAAGAGGAAGAGGGAGAGAGGGAGAGAAGAGGAGGGGGGAGAGAGGGAGAGAGAGTAAGAAGAGGAAGAGGGAGAGAGGGAGAGAAGAGGAGGGGGGAGAGAGGGAGAGAGAGTAAGAAGAGGAAAAGGAGAGAGGAAGAAGAGGAGGGGGAGAGAGGAGAGAGAGTAAGAAGAGGAAGAGGAGAGAGGAGAGAAGAGGAGGGAGAGAGGGAGAGAGAGAAGAAGAGGAAAGGGAGAGAGGGAGAGAAGAGAGGGAGAGAGAGGAGAGAGAGAAGAAGAGGAGAGGAGAGGGAGAGAGGGAGAGAAGAGTAAGAGTAAGAGGGAGAGGGGAGAGAACAGGAGGAGGGAAAGAGGGAGAGAGGGAGAGATGAAGAGGAGGAGAGAGAGAGGGAGAGGAAGAGGAGAGAAGAAAAGGAGAGTGGGAGAGGAAGAGGGAGGAAGAGAGGAAGAGGGAGAGGAAGAGCTCTGAGCTGCAGCTGCATAGTAGCCTGCATAGTAGCCACTAATTAACTGGCCTGTTCCACCTCATCATCAGGGAGAGGGGGATGGAGGGATGGGGGAGGGTGAGCAGGAGGGAGGGAGGGAGGGAGGGGGAGGGAGGAGGATGAGGAGGAGGAGGGAGGGAGGGAGGGAGAGGATGAGGAGGAGGGAAGGGAGGGATGGAGGGATGGAGGAAGGATGAGCAGGATGGAGAGATGGAGGAAAGGGGAGGAGGAGGGAGGGATGGAAGAAGGGGGAGGATGAGGAGAAGGGAGGGAAGGGAGGCAGGAGTGGAAAGTAGGAGGGGACATAGGGAAGAGGCAGGTATATGATAGATATGGGGGTGGCTGAGAGAGGGGAAGGGACTAAGTGATAGAGGGAGGGACAAAGAGAAGGGGAGGAGGGATGAAGGGAGGAGCCTACAGAGGGATTGTCAGGATCACTAAAGTAATCTCTCCATTAGACGGTATCAGGCAGCAACCATCCAGGCAGCGCTGCTTCCTCCAGCCTCTATTTCTGTCCCTCCTCCTTTATCTGTCTCACGCTCTCTCTCTCAATCCTCTGGCACCTCCTGTGAACACCTCACCCTCAACCTCCTTTCCCTTTCCTTCTTCTCTTCTCCCAGTCTTCATTTGTAACAGACAGACCACTGTGGCGCTAGTCAGGCGGCTCTGGTATTCTGGGTGTTTCTTTCTCTCTCTCTCTCTCTCTCTCTCTCTCTCTCTCTCTCTCTCTCTCTCTCTCTCTCTCTCTCTCTCTCTCTCTCTCTCTCTCTCTCTCTCTCTCTCTCTCTCTCTCTCTCTCTCTCTCTCTCTCTCTCTCTCTCTCTGTCTCTCTCTCTCTCTCTCTCTCTCTCTCTCTCTCTCTCTGGATGGTGGATATGTGGAAATTCAGCAGAGACCAGAGCAAGGGACCACCGGTTGCATGTCAACCCAGCAACGTGAGTCTGAGTGTGGGGAGGAGAGAGGGTGGACAGGGTGGGAACAGACAGACTAACAGCTGCTACAGAGCTTATCTGCTTCCTTAACCCGGACACAGAGTGAGACTGGGCACCAAGATAACAACGAGAGAGGGAGAGAAAGAGAGGGAGTTTGTTTGTGCCCTAAAGAGACTGAGAGAAGTTTTGTTGCTCTTGGAAACTTGACTTGTTATAGACAGACTGTGGAATCTTCTCCTGTTTTTTTTAATGAGAGTTATTTTCAGTCTGTTCTGTTCGTCGTGATTTTTATTCCAGATAGTGCTGTTATTATTTACTATTTAGCGGCTGGATCATTTTAGTTTGGGGAGAGCTCTCTCTCTCTCTCTCTCTCTCTCTCTCTCTCTCTCTCTCTCTCTCTCTCTCTCTCTCTCTCTCTCCCCCCTCTCTCTATCTCTCTCTCTCTCTCTCTCTCTCTCTCTCCCCTCTCTCTTCCTCTATCTCTCTCTCTCTCTCTCTTCTCTCTCTCTCTCTCTCTCTCTCTCTACTCTCTCCTCTCTCCCTCTCTCTCTCCCCCTCTCTCTCCTCTCTCCACCTCTCTCCTCCTCTCTCCTCTCTCTCTCCACTCTCTCTCCCTCTCTCCTCTCTCTCTCTCCTCTCTCTGTTCTGTCTGAAGCATGTGTTCAGACTCAGAGGGAAAGTTTGTGTCTCAGAGTTGCTGAGTGATAGTGAGGCATGTGTATCAAATAGAACCCTATTCCCTACACAGTGCACTACTTTTGACCAGAGCCTTATGGGACCTTGGTTGAAAGTAGTGCTCTATATAGGGAATATGGTTTCATTTGGGACGTCGCTGCGTTTCTATGTTATTGGAGGAACTGACGATACCAGTAGAATCTCTATTTCCATATGTCTCTGTAGCTCAGTGATGTACAGGAGACCTCCAGCCGTCATCTCTCTGACGAGCTGGTATGTCACTATCTCACTGAGCAGAAGTCATCTGTTTCTGCACAGAGAGAAGTCTGTAATAACGGAAATAGTTCTACTGACAGTTAATGATAGAGCTGTAATGTTGTTGGATAGAGACTTACTGTAATGTTGTTCTATAGAGACTTACTGTAATGTTGTTCGATAGAGACTTACTGTAATGTTGTTGGATAGAGACTTACTGTAATATTGTTGTATAGAGACTTACTGTAATGTTGTTCTATAGAGACTTACTGTAATGTTGTTCTATAGAGACTTACTGTAATGTTGTTGTATAGAGACTTACTGTAATGTTGTTGTATAGAGACTTACTGTAATGTTGTTGTATAGAGACTTACTGTAATGTTGTTGTATAGAGACTTACTGTAATGTTGTTGTATAGAGACTTACTGTAATGTTGTTGTATAGAGACTTACTGTAATGTTGTTGTATAGAGACTTACTGTAATGTTGTTGTATAGAGACTTACTGTAATGTTGTTGGATAGAGACTTACTGTAATGTTGTTGCATAGAGACTTACTGTAATGTTGTTGTATAGAGACTTACTGTAATGTTGTTGTATAGAGACTTACTGTAATGTTGTTGTATAGAGACTTACTGTAATGTTGTTGGATAGAGACTTACTGTAATGTTGTTGCATAGAGACTTACTGTAATGTTGTTGTATAGAGACGTACTGTATTGTTGTTCTATAGAGACGTACTGTAATATTGTTGTATAGAGACACTGACTGAGTGAGTGAGACGGGCTAAATGACTGACTAACTGGTAACAGCACTGTCAGAAATTCAGTCTGGGCATTGGATCCGTCCATTCACAACTAGAGTACACTAAGAGTAGTACACCTTCCTCTGTCAGTCTCTCTGTCTCTGTCTCTGTCTCTGTCTCTGTCTCTGTCTCTGTCTCTCTCTCTCTCTCTCTCTCTCTCTCTCTCTCTCTCTCTCTCTCTCTCTCTCTCTCTCTCTCTCTCTCTCTCTCTCTCGCTCTCTCGCTCTCTGGTCCCCCCAGGCTTGTTTTGTGGGTCACTGTAGTGATGCTGTAAATATCTCAGTTCTCTTTTGTATTCACACTTCCTTTGAATGAGGACTCAACTCTTTTGCCAGTTCACATCAACTATTTTGTTGTCCGAGTCCTCTTTGTATTGACACGCTATGTTTAGGAAAGAACCAAGACCTTTTCTCTGGGTTTTTACAAAGTTGCAGGACAAGCCATTCCATCAGAATGTGTTATCGGACAGCTAGATATAACTAGTTACATTTTTGACGAAAATAGATTGCATTTAGTTAAAAATTAAAATTAGTTTAAAAAAATTTGACATAATAATTGTAATCAGAATCGACTATTTATTTGTAAAGGAGAATAACTGCAGACTAAATAACCCACTGGGTATTGAAACTACGTGAAAACATTGTTGATTCAACCAGTGTCCAATGGGAAGGCTGTAATATATATATAATTTTTTAGGCTACTGCCTCTTTAAGAGCTAGAATATATTTACTTCCCTATGTAGTAATTCTCACTAAATATATGTTGTCTTTTCAGCCTATAGTAAACAAATAATTACAGCTAAAAACTCCACACATATTTTTTTAATTTCTGTGTATCCTTGACAATCCAGCTTAGTCAATATTTAAAAAACACATGTTTTTGAATATTGAGAGCGAGAGAGGTAGAGAAAGAGAGATGTAGAGAGAGAAAGCGAGAGGTAGAGAGAGAGAGGGAGAGAGAAGTAGAGAGAGAGGTAGAGAGAGAGGTACAGAGATAGAGAGAGAGAAAGAGAGAGAAATAGAAAGAAATAGAAAGAGATAGAAATAGAAAGAAATAGAAAGAGATAGAAATAGAAATAGAGAGAGAGAGAGAAATAGAAATATATAGAGAGAAATAGAGAGGTAGAGATGATTCCAAGAACACAGGATGAGATGTTACTATCCTTTGTGCAAGCACTTCCAAGAGTTAATGAACAGTGAGCGTGGTGAAATTTGGGGAGCGCATCGTCAGTAGTGTACCTTTGGTTCCTAGGGTGTTTCGGCCTTTCACACTATACACCCTCCCTGGGAGGCGGCCAGCGAGCAGGGTGATCAATCCTGACGCTTGCGTCCCATTCCCAATTAGTCATAGGAGTTGCCTTGTTGTTGATAGCAAACATCCCATGGGACTATGCATGGCAGGGCGTCCTCCT
>NW_025757340.1:0-5656 GCF_021184085.1 Oncorhynchus gorbuscha
GTGGAGGCTGTTATAGCAGCAATGTTCCTACATCTAGTGGAAAGCCTTCCCAGAAGAGTGGAGGCTGTTATAGCAGCATTGTTCCAACATCTAGTGGAAAGCCTTCCCAGAAGAGTGGAGGCTGTTATAGCAGCATTGTTCCAACATCTAGTGGAAAGCCTTCCCAGAAGAGTGGAGGCTGTTATAGCAGCAATGTTCCAACATCTAGTGGAAAGCCTTCCCAGAAGAGTGGAGGCTGTTATAGCAGCAATGTTCCAACATCTAGTGGAAAGCCTTCCCAGAAGAGTGGAGGCTGTTATAGCAGCAATGTTCCAACATCTAGTGGAAAGCCTTCCCAGGAGGGTGGAGGCTGTTATAGCAGCAATGTTCCAACATCTAGTGGAAAGCCTTCCCAGAAGAGTGGAGGCTGTTATAGCAGCAATGTTCCAACATCTAGTGGAAAGCCTTCCCAGAAGAGTGGAGGCTGTTATAGCAGCAATGTTCCAACATCTAGTGGAAAGCCTTCCCAGAAGAGTGGAGGCTGTTATAGCAGATGATTTTGAATGAGATGTTTGACGAGTGTGTACTTTTGGCCTCTTACCCCATAATGGTGCATTCAGAAAGTATTCAGACCCTTGGGGTATTGTGATGTCATTATGGGGTATTGTGATGTCATTATGGGGTATTGTGATGTCATTATGGGTATTGTGATGTCATTATGGGGTATTGTGATGTCATTAGTGGGGTATTGTGATGTCATTATGGGAATTGTCTGCAGATTGATGAGGGGAAAACTATTTAATATATTTTAGAATAAGGCTGTAACGTAGAACAAACGTGGGGAAAAAGTCAAGGGGTCTGAATACCTCCAGCTGGGCCCTGAATACAGTATCACTAGAAACGGAAGATCATTGAAACGACAAAGATATTTCTCTGGTTGTAGTGAGGTCATATTCATCAGTTTGGACCGTTGGAAATGTCGGCCCACTCTGTCCCAACAGACACTTACTGGGCCAGAGCTGCAACAGGTAATGCAAGGCCTCGATGTGTCTCTTGAAGTCCCACAGCACTGGCGATCTCCTCGCAGTGAGCAAAACTCCGTCCGCCCACAGCCTCCCTGCGCCCGCCCTGACCGCCCTGTCCTGGTGCAGTGGGTCTCCAGGACTCCTGGGTGGGGGTCAGGAGCACCGGGCCGAAACACACAGCCAGGTTCTGACAGTTCATTCGGCCACAGTCACTGTAGGAGGCAAACGAGGCTCAGATGGTCCAGGAGCAGAGAGAGGGTGGCCTGGGGAGAGAGGGAGAGAAGATGGTTAGACAGGGTGGCCTGGGGAGAGAGGGGAGAGAGGAGAGAGAGAAGAGGGTTAGACAGGGTGGCCTGGAGAGAGAGGGGAGAGAGGAGAGGGTTAGATGGGAGGACTGGGAGGAGACAGCAAGGCTCCAGATGGTCCAGGAGCAGAGAGAGGGGAGAGAAGAGGGTTGGACAGGGAGGACTAAAGAGAGAGGGGAGAGAGAGAAGAGGGTTGGACAGGGAGAACTGAGAGAGAGAGAAGAGGGTTAGACAGGAGGACTGGAGAGAGGGGAGAGAGACAGGCTTAGAATAGGAGACTTGGAGAGAGAGGGGAGAGAGAAGAGGGTTAGACAGGGAGGACTGGGGAGGAGAGGGGAGAGAAGAGGGTTAGACAGGGAGGACTGAGAGGAGGCAAACTGAGGAGGCATGGGCCAGATGGTCCAGGAGCAGAGAGAGGGTGGCCTGGAGAGAGGGGAGAGAGAAGAGGGTTGACAGGGAGGACTGGAGAAAGAGAGAAGAGGGTTAGACAGGGAGGACTGGAGAGAGAGAAGAGGGTTGACAGGGAGGACTGGAGAGAGAGAGAGAAGAGGGTTGGACAGGGGAGGACTAAAGAGAGAGGGAGAGAGAGAAGAGGGTTGGACAGGGAGAACTGGAGAGAGAGAGAAGAGGGTTAGACAGGGAGGACTGGGGAGAGAGGGAGAGAGAAGAGGGTTAGACAGGGAGGACTGGAGAGAGAGGGGAGAGAGAAGAGGGTTAGACAGGGAGGACTGGAGAGAGAGGGAGAGAGAAGAGACAGGGAGGACTGGAGAGAGAGGGGAGAGAAGAGGGTTAGACAGGGAGGACTAGAGAGAGAGGGGAGAGAGAAGAGGTTAGACAGGGAGGACTAGAGAGAGAGGGAGAGAGAAGAGGGTTAGACAGGGAGGACTGGGAGAGAGAGAGAGAAGAGGGTTAGACAGGGAGGACTGGAGAGAGAGGGGAGAGAGAAGAGGGTTAGACAGGGAGGACTGGGGAGAGAGGAGAAGAGGGGTTAGACAGGGAGGACTGGGGAGAGAGAAGAGGGTTAGGCAAGGGAACTGGGGACCTAACCCTATCTAACCCTACCTAACCCTATCTAACCCTACCTAACCCTATCTAACCCTCTATAACCCTACCTAACCCTACCTAACCCTATCTAACCCTACCTAACCCTACCTAACCCTTTCTAACCCTACCTAAACCTACCTAACCCTATCTAACCCTACCTAACCCTACCTAACCCTACCTAACCCTATCTAACCCTTGCTAACCCTATAACCCTACCTAATAACCCTTTAACCCTATACCCTGACCTAACCTACCTAACCCTATACAAACTTGCTATACAAACTGATGGAAGTGGTGTTGCCTACAAACTGATGGAAGGGTGTTGCTATACAAACTGATGGAGAGTGGTGTTGCTATACAAACTGATGGAGAGTGGTGTTGCTATACAAACTGATGAGAGTGGTGTTGCTATGCAAACTGATGGAAGTGGTGTTGCTCTACAAACTGATGGAGAGTGGTGTTGCTCTACAAACTGATGAGAGTGGTGTTGCTATACAAACTGATGGAGAGTGGTGTTGCTATGCAAACTGATGGAGAGTGGTGTTGCTCTACAAACTGATGGAAGTGGTGTTGCTCTACAAACTGATGGAAGTGGGTTTGCTATACAAACTGATGGAGAGTGGTGTTGCTATACAAACTGATGGAGAGTGGTGTTGCTCTACAAACTGATGGAGAGTGGTGTTGCTATACAAACTGATGGAGAGTGGTGTTGCTATACAAACTGATGGAGTGGTGTTGCTATGCAAACTGATGGAGAGTGGTGTTGCTCTACAAACTGATGGAGAGTGGTGCTGCTATACAAACTGATGGAGAGTGGTGTTGCTCTACAAACTGATGGAGAGTGGTGTTGCTATACAAACTGATGGAGAGTGGTATTTGCTATACAAACTGATGGAGAGTGGTGTTGCTCTACAAACTGATGGAGAGTGGTGTTGCTCTACAAACTGATGGAGAGTGGTGTTGCTCTACAACTGATGGAGAGTGGTGTTGCTATGCAAACTGAGGAGCGTGGTGTTGCTCTACAAACTGATGGAGAGTGGTGTTGCTCTACAAACTGATGGGAGATGTTTGCTCTACAAACTGATGGAAGTGGTGTTGCTATACAAACTGATGGAGAGTGGTGTTGCTATACAAACTGATGGAGAGTGGTGTTGCTATACAAACTGATGGAGAGTGGTGTTGCTATACAAACTGATGGAGAGTGGTGTTGCTCTACTAGTGGTGTTGCTCTACAAACTGATGGAGAGTGGTGTTGCTATACAAACTGATGGAGAGTGGTGTTGCTATACAAACTGATGGAGAGTGGTGTTGCTATACAAACTGATGGAGAGTGGTGTTGCTATACAAACTGATGGGAGAGTGGTGTTGCTATACAAACTGATGGAGAGTGGTGTTGCTATACAAACTGCTGATGGAGAGTGGTGTTGCTCTACAAACTGATGGAGAGTGGTGTTGCTATACAAACTGATGGAGAGTGGTGTTGCTCTACAAACTGATGGAGAGTGGTGTTGCTATACAAACTGATGGAAGTGGTGTTGCTATACAAACTGATGGAGAGTGGTGTTGCTATACAAACTGATGGAGAGTGGTGTTGCTCTACAAACTGATGGAGAGTGGTGTTGCTATACAAACTGATGGAAAGTGAATTGCTGCTATACAAACTGATGGAGAGTGGTGTTGCTCTACAAACTGATGGAGAGTGGTGTTGCTATACAAACTGATGGAAGTGGTGTTGCTATACAAACTGATGGAGAGTGGTGTTGCTCTACAAACTGATGGAGAGTGGTGTTGCTATACAAACTGATGGAGAGTGGTTGATATACAAACTGATGGAGAGTGGTGTTGCTATACAAACTGATGGAGAGTGGTGTTGCTATACAAACTGATGGAGGAGTGGTGTTGCTATACAAACTGATGGAGAGTGGTGTTGGGGTAAAACATACGACATTATAAAATCCATGTACCCAACAATTGTGCGGTTAAAATTGGCAAAAAACACACATTTCTTCACACAGGGTCGTGGGTGAGACAGGGGTGCAGTTTAAGCCCCACCCTCTTCAACATATATATATCAACGAATTGGCGCGGGCACTAGAACAGTCTGCAGCACCCCGGCCTCACCCTTCTAGAATCTGAAGTCAAATGTCTGCTGTTTGCTGATGATCTGGTGCTTCTGTCACCAACCAAGGAGGCCTACAGCAGCACCTAGATCTTCTGCACAGATTCTGTCAGACCTGGGCCCTGACAGACCTGGGCCCTGACAGTAAATCTCAGTAAGACAAAAATAATGGTATTTAAAAAAAGGTCCAGTCGCCAGGACCACAAATACAAATTCCATCAAGACACCGTTGCCCTAAAGCACACAAAAAACTATACATACCTTGGCCTAAACATCAGCGCCACAGGTAACTTCCACAAAGCTGTGAGCGATCTGAGAGACAAGGCAAGAAGGGCATTCTATGGCATCAAAAGGAACATAAAATTTAACTTACCATCGCAGGATCTGGGTAAAAATACTTGAATCAGTTATAGAACCCATTGCCCTTTATGGTTGTGAGGTCTGGGGTCCGCTCACCAACCAAGACTTCACAAAATAGGACAAACACCAAGTGGGGGACTCTGCCATGCAGAATTCAGAAAAAATATCCTCTGTACTGTAGCAGTAAAACACCAAATAATGCATGCAGAGCAGAGGTGGAGCGTACCCACTAATTATCAAAATCCGAAAGAGCTGCTAAATTCTACAACCACCTAAAGGGGCGATTCCCAAACCTTCCATGGCAAAGCCATCACCTAAGAGAGATGAACCTGGAGAAAGGGCCCTAAGCAGCTGGTCCTGGGGCTCTGTTCTGGCACAACACACCCCACAGAGTCCCAGGACAGCAACACAGTGGGCCAACCAAATCATGAGAAAACAAAAGATAATTACTTGACACATTGGAAATAATTAATTTTAAAAAACAGAGCAAACTAGAATGCTATTTGGCCCTAAACAGAGAGTACACACAGCGGCAGAATACCTGAGCACTGTGACTGACCCAAACTGAAGGAATTTGAGAGAGAGATACAGACTGACTGACAGAGAGACAGACAGAGAGACAGACAGAGAGAGACACAGAGAGAGACAGACTGACAGACAGAGAGACATGTACCCACCCTCTCTGGTTCAGGCAGAGAGATGCAGAAAGAGAGACAGAGAGACAGACAGAGAGAGAGCAGAGAGAGAGACAGAGAGACAGACAGAAAGAGAGACAGAGAGACAGACAGAGAGAGACATGTACCCACCCTCTCTGGTTCAGGCAG
>NW_025757341.1:0-5656 GCF_021184085.1 Oncorhynchus gorbuscha
TGGGATCTGACAAAAAAAAAATACTTTGCAATTTACATATGTAAGGGAATACCCCCCTGTATTGGACAAAAATGAATGGCAAGTCATTGGCATCGGACAAACCATATACACATTGGCCAATACCACCCAATTCGGCGTTGATTCATGCAAAGTGTATTGCAAATGCCATATGGCAATTGCCAGTTGTAACACTTTAAAAATTCAACAGGGGGCGAATCCGCTCCACCGGGGTTTTTCATATTGGAAATGTAACCCAAGTCAACGTCCAAAAGCAAAATTTTGAAAAAATGATTTTTTTGTCAAAAACTTATCACCCCTTAAAAAAGTGCTTTCTGGACCGTTTTTCGAAATTCTTTCGATTTTTTTGTCAATTACACATGTGTAAGAACTGTATGAATATACTTTTGTCCAATTTTATTATCATAATTTTTTTTTTTTTTTTTTTACATGCGCATAAGGAATATGTTTTGTCCAATTTCAATATGATTTCATAGGAAGTCAAAAGTCAAAAGTCAAAAATGTCAAAATTTTGTAAAAAACTTCACACACCCTTAAAAAAGTGCTTTCTGGACCGTTTTTCGAAATTCTTTCGATTTTTTTGTCAATTACACATGTGTAAGTACTGTATGAATATACTTTTGTCCAATTTTATTATCATATATATTTTTTTTTTTTACATGCGCATAAGGAATATGTTTTGTCCAATTTCAATATGATTTCATAGGAAGTCAAAAGTCAAAAATGTCAAAATTTTGTAAAAAACTTCACACACCCTTAAAAAAGTGCTTTCTGGACCGTTTTTGAAATTCTTTTATTTTTTTGTCAATTACACATGTGTAAGAACTGTATGAATATACTTTTGTCCAATTTTATTATCATATTGTTTTATATATTTTTTTAAATTGTGCATAAGGAATTCTTTTGTGGGCCAAATGACATAAGAAATTTGACATGCTCAAAAATCCTGCAGAAATGCAAAATTTTCTGGCCTGATGAACTTGGGATGGCCGGGCAGTGATAGTTGTTCCTTTCCATCACTCGTTGTGTTGACTTCATCATGTCCATTTTGTGATGTTTTTTCACTATAGAATCATATTGCAAGTGCACGTGCATTTGCAATATGTTTCAATGTGCATTTACCATATGAAATTTGACATGCTCAAAAATGCAAAATTGACTGGTCTGATGAACACAGGATGGCCGAGCAGTGATAGTTGTACATTTCCATCACTCGTTGTGTTGATTTCATCATGTCCATTTGTTTATGTTTTCTCACTTTTGCAAAGTCACTGTGCATTTGCAATATGGTTCAATGGGCATGTACAATCACGATTTTGTCATGCTATAAAAATGCTGCAGGAATGCAAAATTGACTGGCCTGATGAACACAGGATGGCCTGGCAGTGATAGTTGTTCCTTTCCATCACTCGATGTGTTGATTTCATCATGTCCATTTGGTGATGTTTTTTCACTATAGAATCATATTGCAAATGCACGTGCATTGTTGTGCAACTGGTAACCCAAAAATTAAAATATGGTTGTAAATGCATTTACCAGGACTCCTATTATCCATGCCCGCTATGGGAGTACCCTACTACGGCCCTCTATCTATGGGGGCAGTCCTGAGTGCTTTATGGACTGTTTAAAATATTCTGATGGATACACATTGTTGTGCAACTGGTGATTGGAAATAGGCACCTGGTAACCCAAAAATGAAAATATGGTTGTGAATGCATTTACCGGTCATTCTGATATTAATGCCCGCTATGGGAACACAGGATGGAGGGCAGTGATAGTTGTTCCTTTCCATCACTCGTTGTGTTGATTACATCATGTCCATTAGGTGATGTTTTTTCACTATAGAATCATATTGCAAGTGCACGTGCATTTGCAATATGTTTCAATGTGCATTTACCATATGAAATTTGACATGCTCAAAAATGCTAAATTGACTGGCCTGATGAACACAGGATGGCCGAGCAGTGAGAGTTGTACCTTTCCATCACTCGTTGTGTTGATTTCATCATGTCCATTTGTTTATGTTTTCTCACTTTTGCAAAGTCACTGTGCATTTGCAATATGGTTCAATGGGCAGGTACCATCACGAATTTGTCATGCTATAAAAATCCTGCAGGAATGTGAAATTGACTGGCCCGATGAACTCGGGATGGCTGGGCAGTGATTCTGGTTCATCTCAATGGCTCGTTAGGGTTGATTTCAGAATGTCACTTTTGGTGATGGTACCTCACTGTTTAAACATATTGCAAATGGCCAAGAGTCACCAGCAAGTCACCGTCCATCAGTCAATTAGATATCATTCTGACACCAAACTGATACAAACTGACACTAAACCCACTTTTTCCAACCTGTTTAGTAGCCAACTATCACACACTTCAGAGCTGGCCCAAAATTCACAACGCCTTTGGTTCAAACCATAAAAAAAAACATAAAACACGTAGTTACGTTCTAGCTGCGGGTCCATTTCTTATGTTACGTGTAGGCCTAGCTGAGGCGACCCCGAATCCCAAGTTTCGGCTCGATCGGTCATTTGGTGTCCGAGCAAAACCCTAATTGGTGCTGAAAATCCACTTTTTTCCATGACTTGCTACGGGGTCCTTGAATGAGCTATTGGACAGAAACGTTGGGGTCTGTCTATATGGGCCGAGACGGTCGCAATGCACCTAGTCTTGTGTCTCTGAGACATTTCTAAATGTCGCCATTTTCATAATGGTCCAAATGAATTGAAGTCATTGCAAATGTACGAAGCTGTTTCTCGGTCCGAGAACCGTTTAGAGCAACGTAACTCACCACGCACTATCGACCCGAGGTCTAGAACAGGATTCTAAAGTTTCGGAACTCTAGGTCTGACGGTTCTTTTTTAGCTCGAACAAAGCTAACTATTGGAGGCACTGTCTGTCTCTACAAACCCCAATACGTCCCTCCTTCCAAGTTGTGTGTCTGTGTGATTTAGTTTTCCTTTGAAATTTTATGGGAAAAATGACTGATTTACAGTTCATGGGGGTTGCCTAATCACACATATGAAGTTTTGGACAGATCTGACTTTTTTTAACCCTTTCGAAACAGCCCCTGAGACACCAATTATGGCACTTCCGGTTGGCACAGGAAGCTATAAGTCAACACATATCCTCACTGGGCTATGCTTTTACAGAATCCTGAGTTTTAAGTCCTTACGTTAAGAATTGACTGATTTACACAGGGTTGAATGCACTGTCTATCAAACTGCAGGCAGGTAATGGAAAAACACTTTTAGGGTGATTTTAACCACTTCCGGTTGGTCCAGGAAGCTTAAATCAAATCAAATCAAATCAAATCAAATTTATTTATATAGCCCTTCGTACATCAGCTGGTATCTCAAAGTGCTGTACAGAAACCCAGCCTAAAACCCCAAACAGCAAACAATGCAGGTGTAAAAGCACGGTGGCTAGGAAAAACTCCCTAGAAAGGCCAAAACCTAGGAAGAAACCTAGAGAGGAACCGGGCTATGTGGGGTGGCCAGTCCTCTTCTGGCTGTGCCGGGTAGAGATTATAACAGAACATGACCAAGATGTTCAAATGTTCATAAATGACCAGCATGGTCAAATAATAATAAGGCAGAACAGTTGAAACTGGAGCAGCAGCACAGTCAGGTGGACTGGGGACAGCAAGGAGCCATCATGTCAGGTAGTCCTGGGGCACGGTCCTAGGGCTCAGGTCCTCCGAGAGAGAGAAAGAAAGAGAGAATTAGAGAGAGCATATGTGGGGTGGCCAGTCCTCTTCTGGCTGTGCCGGGTGGAGATTATAACAGAACGTGGCCAAGATGTTCAAATGTTCATAAATGACCAGCATGGTTGAATAATAGTAAGGCAGAACAGTTGAAACTGGAGCAGGAGCATGGCCAGGTGGACTGGGGACAGCAAGGAGTCCTCATGTCAGGTAGTCCTGGGACATGGTCCTAGGGCCCAGGCCAGTTGAAACTGGAGCAGCAGCATGGCCAGGTGGACTGGGGACAGCAAGGAGTCATCATGTCAGGTAGTCCTGGGGCATGGTCCTAGGGCTCAGGTCCTCCGATAGAGAGAAAGAAAGAGAGAAGGAGAGAATTAGAGAACGCACACTTAGATTTACACAGGACACCGAATAGGACAGGAGAAGTACTCCAGATAAACAAACTGACCCTAGCCCCCCGACACATAAACTACTGCAGCATAAATACTGGAGGCTGAGAATCAACACAGGTAGACCTCATACTGGCCTGATAGACTGTCATCAAAGACAGGTTCATACGGCATTCATAACTCATATAGACTTCAGGTTGAATTTAGGGGTGCAGGCAATGTATTCCTATGGGGAGAGAAGTCAATGCAAACTCTTTGAAGTAAACACCTTATTTTAACTATTAAGGGTTAATGCCACACGGACAAGGTTATGCTTGCACGGATCAGGAGGACCTTAGGAACGTACCTGAGGTCGAAGTGTGCTTCTCACCCTAACGGTTCTCTCACTGTCACCCAAAAGCAAATGACGTTGTGGGGCAGGCTTCATTTTGGGCCTACTTTTCTAATGGTCGCTGCGCTCAGACCGAGCGAGCTACAGTCAAGCGGGATATCTCGTTGAACTCGGCACGGCCTAGAGATTATGTTTATGCCATTGCCTGCTCTCTGTGTCTTTGAGAACCGCACTTTTCACTCCATCCTTGCTGTGTGTGCGTGTGAGAGATTTTCTTTGACATCTGTTGGGAGAAATGACTGATTTACAGTTCATGAGGGTTACCTAGTCACACATATGAAGGTTTGAAAAGATCTGACCTTTTTAACCCATGGAAACTGCCACTGTGACACCATTAAAGGCACTTCCGGTTGGCACAGGAAGCTATAAATAAACTCATATCATGATTGGGGTATGCCTTTACACAATCCTGAGTTTTAAGTCTTTACGTTAAGAACTGAGTTATTTACGGAGGGTTTAGTGAGTGTGTGTTATTTCAGAAAATCATAGAAAATCACAGAAATCTCGCAGAGCTCCGCAGCACACTTTAAAAAGATTCGTAGGAACACCCTGCAACTGGATCTGTAACCGTTGAAAAAAAAAACACCTATCCGTGAACATCACCAAGGTGTCGTTGTACGATTTCTCTTAAATGACGATAGATAAATGGCTGGTTCTTTTTTTATTGACACCGGAGGCTCCTTGACTTTGACGTGAAGTGGAAAAATAATTTCTCCATTTTCATTTTGGACCTTTAATCCCAGATAAATGGCCATAACTCAAAAACCGTTGAGGCCTAGACGCAATCTTGTTCGGGGCCAACTGCCCATTATGCCACCCCTACGCTCACCGAGTTTCGGCTTCTAAATATTTTCAGTTTTCGAGATAAGGCCCCGTCGTGAATCGTGATGTTTTGTCCAATAGCAATATGATTGCTTATGCCCTCTTGTGGGAATTTCCGGGACATCGGAAAAATGACCTAAATCTTATTATTTTTGTAAAACGGAAACCGAATGTCCGACAAAGTTCATTTGATGACTTCCTGGTAGGTCCGGCCATGCCGCTCGGCCCGACGCCGTCCGCGAATTTTACAAACGATTTCGGACGTCTAGTAAGGGACCGTACATTTGCAATATGGACTCTCTCACTAACCATACAGGTACTGCCGAAATCT
>NW_025757342.1:0-5656 GCF_021184085.1 Oncorhynchus gorbuscha
CAGGTGATAGAGGACCCAAAAAAGCGACTTAACAGAAACAGAGTTTATTCAAGTCCAAACAGGGAATAACAGAAATCCTCAGTCTGTAGAGGGGAATAACAAGAGAAGCGGCCACAGACTGCAGGTCGCCGGGTAGGCGCAGGCCGTAGTAGACAGAGACACCTGCTCACACAGCATCTGATGAAGGCAAAAACACGACAGGACAGGGCGAAACACAATCACAGCATGGTGAATACTAAACAAGGAACCGACGGGACAGGAACGGAACACAAAGGAATAAATAGGGACTCTAATCAGGGGAAAGGATCGGGAACAGGTGTGGGAAGACTAAATGATGATTAGGGGAATAGGAACAGCTGGGAGCAGGAACGAACGATAGAGAGAAGAGAGAGCGAGAGAGTGAGAGAGGGAGGGAGAGAGAGGGATAGAAAGAGGGAAAGAACCAAATAAGACCAGCAGAGGGAAACGAATAGAATGGGGAGCACAGGGACAAGACATGATAATAAATGACAAACATGACAGTACCCCCCACTCACCGAGCGCTCCTGGCGCACTCGAGGAGGAATCCTGGCGGCAACGGAGGAAATCATCGATGAGTGAACGGTCCAGCACGCCCCGAGACGGAACCCAACTCCTCTCCTCAGGACCGTAACCCTCCCAATCCACTAAGTATTGGTGACCCCGTCCCCGAGAACGCATGTCCATGATCTTATGTACCTTGTAAATAGGTGCGCTCTCGACAAGGACGGGAGGGGGGAGGGAAGACGAACGGGGTGCGAAGAAAGGGCTTAACACAGGAGACATGGAAGACAGGATGGACGCGACGAAGATGTCGCTGAAGAAGCAGTCGCACAGCGACAGGATTGACGACCTGGGAGACACGGAACGGACCAATGAACCGCTGAGTCAACTTACGAGAAGCTGTCGTAAGAGGAAGGTTACGAGTGGAAAGCCACACTCTCTGGCCGCAACAATACCTTGGACTCTTAATCCTGCGTTTATTGGCGGCTCTCACCGTCTGTGCCCTGTAACGGCAAAGTGCAGACCTCACCTCCTTCCAGGTGCGCTCACAACGTTGGACAAACGCTTGAGCGGAGGGAACGCTGGACTCGGCAAGCTGGGATGAGAACAGAGGAGGCTGGTAACCCAGACTACTCTGAAACGGAGATAACCCGGTAGCAGACGAAGGAAGCGAATTGTGAGCGTATTCTGCCCAGGGAGCTGTTCTGCCCAAGACGCAGGGTTTCTGAAAGAAAGGCTGCGTAGTATGCGACCAATCGTCTGATTGGCCCTCTCTGCTTGACCGTTAGACTGGGGATGAAACCCGGAAGAGAGATTGACGGACGCACCAATCAAACGACAGAACTCCCTCCAAAACTGTGACGTGAATTGCGGGCCTCTGTCTGAAACGGCGTCTAACGGAAGGCCATGAATTCTGAATACATTCTCAATAATGATTTGTGCCGTCTCCTTAGCGGAAGGAAGTTTAGCGAGGGGAATGAAATGTGCCGCCTTAGAGAACCTATCGACAACCGTAAGAATCACAGTCTTCCCCGCAGACAAAGGCAGACCGGTAATGAAGTCTAAGGCGATGTGAGACCATGGTCGAGAAGGAATGGGGAGCGGTCTGAGACGACCGGCAGGAGGAGAGTTACCCGACTTAGTCTGCGCGCAGTCCGAACAAGCAGCCACGAAACGGCGCGTGTCACGCTCCTGAGTCGGCCACCAAAAGCGCTGGCGAATAGACGCAAGAGTGCCTCGAACACCGGGATGACCAGCTAACTTGGCAGAGTGAGCCCACTGAAGAACAGCCAGACGAGTGGAAACAGGAACGAAAAGGAGGTTACTAGGACAAGCCGCTGGCGACGCAGTGTGCGTGAGTGCTTGCTTAACCTGTCTTTCAATTCCCCAGACTGTTAACCCGACAACACGCCCATAAGGAAGAATCCCCTCGGGATCAGTAGAAGCCACAGAAGAACTAAACAGACGGGATAAGGCATCAGGCTTGGTGTTCTTGCTACCCGGACGGTAAGAAATCACAAACTCGAAACGAGCGAAAAACAACGCCCAACGAGCTTGACGGGCATTAAGTCGTTTGGCAGAACGGATGTACTCAAGGTTCTTATGGTCTGTCCAAACGACAAAAGGAACGGTCGCCCTCCAACCACTGTCGCCATTCGCCTAGGGCTAAGCGGATGGCGAGCAGTTCACGGTTACCCACATCATAGTTGCGCTCAGATGGCGACAGGCGATGAGAAAAATAAGCGCAAGGATGAACCTTATCGTCAGACTGGAAGCGCTGGGATAGAATGGCTCCCACGCCTACCTCTGAAGGCCAACCTCGACAATGAATTGTCTAGTGACGTCAGGAGTAACGAGGATAGGAGCGGACGCAAAACGTTCTTTAAGAAGATCAAAAGCTCCTGGGCGGAACCGGACCACTTAAAACACGTCTTGACAGAAGTAAGAGCTGTGAGAGGGGCAGCAACTTGACCGAAATTACGAATGAAACGCCGATAGAAATTAGCGAAACCTAAAAGCGCTGCAACTCGACACGTGACCTTGGAACGGGCCAATCACTGACAGCTTGGACCTTAGCGGAATCCATCTGAATGCCTTCAGCGGAAATAACGGAACCGAGAAAAGTAACGGGAGGAGACATGAAAAAGAGCACTTCTCAGCCTTTACGTAGAGACAATTCTCTAAAAGGCGCTGTAGAACACGTCGAACGTGCTGAACATGAATCTCGAGTGACGGAGAAAAATCAGGATATCGTCAAGATAGACAAAAACAAAGATGTTCAGCATGTCTCTCAGAACATCATTAACTAATGCCTGAAAAACAGCTGGCGCATTGGCGAGACCGAACGGCAGAACCCGGTACTCAAAATGCCCTAACGGAGTGTTAAACGCCGTTTTCCACTCGTCCCCCTCTCTGATGCGCACGAGATGGTAAGCGTTACGAAGGTCCAACTTAGTAAAGCACCTGGCTCCCTGCAGAATCTCGAAGGCTGATGACATAAGGGGAAGCGGATAACGATTCTTAACCGTTATGTCATTCAGCCTCGATAATCCACGCAGGGGCGCAGAGTACCGTCCTTCTTCTTAACAAAAAGAACCCCGCCCGGCCGGAGAAGAAGAAGGCACTATGGTACCGGCGTCAAGAGACACAGACAAATAATCCTCGAGAGCCTTACGTTCGGGAGCCGACAGAGAGTATAGTCTACCTCGAGGAGGAGTGGTCCCCGGAAGGAGATCAATACTACAATCATACGACCGGTGAGGAGGAAGGGAGTTGGCTCGGGACCGACTGAAGACCGTGCGCAGATCATGATATTCCTCCGGCACTCCTGTCAAATCGCCAGGTTCCTCCTGAGAAGTAGGGACAGAAGAAACGGGAGGGATGGCAGACATTAAACACTTCACATGACAAGAAACGTTCCAGGATAGGATAGAATTACTAGACCAATTAATAGAAGGATTATGACATACTAGCCAGGGATGACCCAAAACAACAGGTGTAAACGGTGAACGGAAAATCAAAAAAAGAAATAGTCTCACTGTGGTTACCAGATACTGTGAGAGTTAAAGGTAGTGTCTCAAATTTGATACTGGGAAGATGACTACCATCTAAGGCAAACATGGGCGTAGGCTTGTCTAACGGTCTGAAAGGAATGTTATGTTTCCGAACCCATGCTTCGTCCATGAAACAACCCTCAGCCCCAGAGTCAATCAAGGCACTGCATGTAGCACCCGAACCGGTCCAGCGTAGATGGACCGACATAGTAGTACAAGATCTAGATGAAGGGACCTGAGTAGTTGCGCTCACCAGTAGCCCTCCGCTACTGATGGGCTCTGGCCTCTTACTGGACATGAATTAACAAAATGTCCAGCAACTCCGCAATAGAGGCACAGGCGGTTGGTGATCCTCCGTTCTTCTCCTTAGTCGAGATGCGAATCCCTCCCAGCTGCATGGGCTCAGTCTCAAAGCCAGAGGAGGGAGATGGTTGCGATGCGGAGCAGGGAAACACCGTTGATGCGAGCTCTCTTCCACGAGCCCGGTGACGAAGATCTACCCGTCGTTCTATGCGGATGGCGAGAGCAATCAAAGAGTCCACATCTGATGGAACCTCCCGGGAGAGAATCTCATCCTTAACCACTGCGTGGAGTCCCTCCAGAAAACGAGCGAGCAGCGCCGGCTCGTTCCACTCACTAGAGGCAGCAAGAGTGCGAAACTCAATAGAATAATCCGTTATGGACCGTTCACCTTGGCATAAGGAAGCCAGGGCCCTAGAAGCCTCCCTACCAAAAACTGAACGGTCAAAAACCCGAATCATCTCCTCTTTAAAGTTCTGGAACTTGTTAGAGCAATCAGCCCTTGCCTCCCAGATAGCTGTGCCCCATTCTCGAGCCCGGCCAGTAAGGAGTGAAATGACGTAAGCAACCCGAGCTCTCTCTCTAGAGTATGTGTTGGGTTGGAGAGAGAACACAATCTCACACTGCGTGAGAAAGGAGCGGCACTCAGTGGGCTGCCCGGAGTAGCAAGGTGGGTTATTAACCCTAGGTTCTGGAGGCTCGGCAGGCCAGGAAGTAACAGGTGGCACGAGACGTAGACTCTGGAACTGTCCAGAGAGGTCGGAAACCTGAGCGGCCAGGTTCTCCACGGCATGGCGAGCAGCAGATTCCTGCTCGTGTCTGCCGAGCATGGCTCCTTGATCTCGACGGCAGTGTAACGAGCGTCTGAAGTCGCTGGGTCCATTCCTTGGTCGGTTCCTTCTGTCATGCAGGTGATAGAGGACCCAAAAGCGACTTAACAGAAACAGAGTTTATTCAAGTCCAAACAGGGAATAACAGAAATCCTCTAGTCTGTAGAGGGGAATAACAAGAGAAGCGGCCACAGACTGCAGGTCGCTTCGGGTAGGCGCAGGCCGTAGTAGACAGAGACACCTGCTCACACGCAGCATCTGATGAAGGCAAAAAACACGACAGGACAGGGCGAAACACAATCACAGCATGGTGAATACTAAACAAGGAACCGACGGGACAGGAACGGAACACAAAGGAATAAATAGGGACTCTAATCAGGGGAAAGGATCGGGAACAGGTGTGGGAAGACTAAATGATGATTAGGGGAATAGGAACAGCTGGGAGCAGGAACGGAACGATAGAGAGAAGAGAGAGCGAGAGAGTGAGAGAGGGAGGGGGAGAGAGAGGGATAGAAAGAGGGAAAGAACCAAATAAGACCAGCAGAGGGAAACGAATAGAATGGGGAGCACAGGGACAAGACATGATAATAAATGACAAACATGACAGATGTACTATCCTGTCTCCTGGTACACAGCAAACCTTCTTGCCACAGCTCGCATTGATGTGCCATCCTGGATGAGCTGCACTACCTGAGCCACTTGTGTGGGTTGTAGACTCCGTCTCATGCTACCACAAGAGTGAAAGCACCGCCAGCATTCAAAAGTGACCAAAACATCAGCCAGGAAGCATAGGAACTGAGAAGTGGTCTGTGGTCCCCACCTGTAGAACCACTCCTTTATTGGGGGTGTCTTGCTAATTGCCTATGATTTCCACCTGTTGTCTATTCCATTTGCACAACAGCATGTGAAATGTATTGTCAATCAGTGTTACTTCCAAGTGGACAGTGTGAT